>NC_143517.1:35138986-35293786 GCF_031878675.1 Megascapheus bottae | reverse complement strand
TAGGAATGCTTTAAAATAACAGTGTAATCATTACTAATTCATTTTATATTTATTGTGGTATTAATTCTAATGAACCTTCTTGATATTAATGTGAGTGCTATAACTACTCAGATTGAATTTTTCACTGTGAGTCAGTATTAATTAAATGAATGGTTATTATTACCTGTGTAATGGGCCTGGAAGGGATATTATTTGGTGTGTTTATAAAAATCAATAGCAGTGCTTTAATGGTAAAAGCTTGTTCTTATTCTTTCACGTTTGATTACTAGTGCTGCCTAATTAATGTGTGCCTATTTTGCAAAAATGTAGTTTCATAGATTACAAGCTCATGACCTATAAAGATGTTTTGTAAGATTGTCTTACCAAAGAAAGGAAGGGATCTTATTAAAGTCACTCTGAGCTGGAAGAAAATTTTTGTTCTTCCAACTCTTTGAAATTGCTAGCCTATATATGTTTTATATGGGGTGGTTTAGTTATATTACTAGAATCCGCAGCCTAATTTCCAGACAATGAATTAAGTGAGGTAATATAGAAGAGCTTGAAATCTAAAAATTATCATTATCTTACAGTATATGATGAGATAGGGTATCATAATAAGATATACTAACAGTGTATGAGACAAGAGCAGAATATTTGATTCTATTCAAAGACTTCATAAAAAAAACTGTTCTAATTATTATAGCAACATATTTAGTTGATTGAAATAACGGGTTCAGTCAAAGAAATAATTTGACCGACAGAATGAGAGCATACACCCATAATCCAGTCAGAAGTTTGAAGTAGGAGGATTGCAGGTTCGAGGCCAGTCTGGGATACATCATTAACATCCTGTTTCAAACAGACAAACCAAAACAGTGATAACAAAAGGAACACTAAAACCAAAAATAAAGAAAATAATTTAGAAATCTTTTTTTTCTTGTGTTGAATCTTAATTTCTAACATTGCTCAGCATGCAATGTTAGACCATTCTAAGTATGTGTTCTAATTTGTAAATGAAAAATAACAAATATACCCATCTCCAGAGATTTGTGATGTACCTCACTCAGCAAATGACACAGCCTAAAGTCTTTGTGTTAGCAACCAAAGTTATAGACGAGTCTGTCAAATGAAGACAGGGTAGGTCTCTTCAAAGTCAAAGAAGAGGCAGTTAGATAATGTTGGTTTCATAGATTGGATATGACAGGAAAATATGGGAGGGACCGGGGCCAGAAAGGTAGAAGGGAAAAGCTAGTTCCAACTCCAGAGGACAGTATGGTGCAGCTGCAGAAGGATCAATGGACTTTGTGTGCATTAAGAACAGCAGAGGGGGAAGGTGCACTCTGGAAACAAAGGTTTCAGAAACAAGCTGGAATGCTGTGGAAATCTGGCTACACAATTCACTCATGGTAGTTTGAACCAAACTTGGCAAAGAATATGCCACAGTTGCAGATTTACTGCCCAAAGTGGGACTGATTATTTTAATCAAATTTTATACATCTGAATTAACTTACAGTTTGATTTAGTTCATGAGTTAACATGAAATATTGGAATCACAAAGGTAATAATTCTTTCAATGGTTCTCAAGTTATGTTTTACATTAACCAGGATTAAGATGGTTAACAAAATGTATAGGTTACATAATTTTGACTTGCTCTGTGCAAAAAAGTATAATACATTTTTCTTATATCCATGTGGAATATATATAAATATGTATATGAAGCAAATACTACTGTAAAGTAATATACATTAGATTTTACTTAATGTGAAATGCCAGATGAGATTTTAAAAACCTAGAAAGTAATATATGCATACGCAGTTTTGCTAAAAAGCACAAAAAAGACTTAATTATGATGATTATTTAATAGCCCAAAGTACATTTACTCTCATTTAGTCATAATGTGATTGTGTTTTCATTAGAACTGAATTAAACCTTTATGGTATTTTGAAATATTTACTTTAATGTATCAAGCATTATTTAAAATGACAAGATTCATGTGTTTTATAAACACATTGTTAAATTATGTTCTCAATAGTTCTAATACATAGTAGCCTTAATGTAAGTTAACTCATGCTATAAGTACAAATAGTCTATTTTTTTTTGTGGGTCATAGGGCTTAAACTCTGGGCCTGGGCATTGTCCCTGAGATCTTCAGCTCAAAGCTACTGCCCTACTCCTTGAGCCACAGCACCACTTCTGGTTTTCTGGTGGTGAATTGGAGATAAGAATCTCATGGATTTTAGTGACTGGGCTGGCTTTGAACCACGATCCTCAGATCTCAGCCTCCTCAGATCTGAGCCACCTCACCGTGGCTCAGGTGTGAGCCATGGTGTCCGGCTATAATTAGTCAATATCTATGTTTGAAGAATCAAAAATAAAAATGGGAAATCTGAAATGGTATGAAAAAGATCACCCATCATCACATAATGGCTTCATCAGTGAGGGGAAAATTGAGCGCTCTTTACCCTATTTAAAGGATGCTGGAATAAGATATACATGACATATTGCTGAGTCCCAATGTAGCAGTAAAGAGTCCATTATCTTTGTTTCCCTCTCCTTCTTTTGGCCTCCACTCTCTACTTGGTCTGCAGGTAAGAAACTCTAAGACAAAAAGGTAAAATAACATTGTTTGCTCGTTTCCTGTCTGTCTGTCTGTCTGTCTGTCTGTCTGTCTGTCTGTCTTACACATACATTATATATACATGCATACTCAAATTCTAATTTGGTTGAATTGTTTAGTTTAGATCTGGTAGAGAATATAAGATTTGAACTCATGGGGCCTGGAGTTTGGCCTTGTGGTGAAGTGCTTGCCTAGTATGCACAAAGACCCAGGTTTGATTCCTTGGTACCATATACATAGGAAAAGCCAAAAGTGGTGCTGTAGCTCAAGTGGTAGAGCTGTAGCCTTGAGAAAGCCCAAGGACAGTGCTAGGCCCTGAGTTCAAGCCCCAAGACTGGCAAAAAACAGAAAGATGTGAACTCAATTTTTTTTTTGGTAGTATCATGTTTTGAATTCAGGGCCTAGTGCTTACTCAGTTTGTTCACTTAGCTGTTGTTCTTCTATTTAATCTTTGCCTCTAGCTGAGCTTTTTGGGGGTTATTCTGGAGATGGAGTCTTGTGGACTTTTTTGCTTGGGCTGGTCTCAGTTGTCTTCTGAGTAGCAAGGAGTACAGGCATAAGCCACGTGGCCAGCTTTCTTTCCCTTAATATTTAAAATAAAATCAGAATCAGATGCTTAATTATAGATAATGGCATTGTTTTAAATATAGATAAAATATGTAAGTCATATGAAATGATCTGTTTATTAGAGTAGCAGTGCAAGAGAATCCATGGAAGACTAACAGGAAAGGGAGAAACCATAGGAAGGGAGAGAAGGAAGTATGCAAGATACATTGGAGAGCTCAAGTAAGATAGACATGATGTGAAATTCAAAGTGAGAAAGATAAGGAGTGGGTTGACAAATGACATTGGGATGCAGTGGAGAATTCCCAGAGTGGGTTTCAGGAATTAAAAACCTGTTTCAGAGTTTTGTAATAAAAATTAGATGTGTAATTGAATTTGTAAAGCTTTTTCAACCATTCTCCATCAAGCCTTACTATTTAGAACAGTGCACAAAGTTAGTCCTTGGGAAAGCAGATCAGACAACACTGTTAAATTCATTTTATATATGGAAAATTAAAAAGAAAAACAACCTAGAACATAGCAAAGTTCCTGTCTAGAAAAGTTTTCCGAAACATCTAAGCAAATTATATTTGCAAATTTTAAGACTGAGCTCCCATGGTACAGGGAAAAAATGAAAAAACAAACTCAAATCAAAGACTTTCTTCAAGTATTAAATACACATGGTGGCATTTTTGCATATCTTCCAGCTAAAATAATTCTGGGATTTTACTCTGTATTCTGAATGGTTAAAAGTCTCTCTGACATTGTCATGAAATCAATACTACTCTTTTCTTTTGATCCTGCCATCTCCCTTTTGAAGCCCAACACGGCAAAGAGAAAACCTAAATATCCATGTAATCAAAATAGCTATGGCTATTTAAAAATAATTGCTTCCCAGGAATATCTGATTCAGTAATTATCTGCATTAGGTTTTCGATCAGAT
Source organism: Megascapheus bottae (assembly GCF_031878675.1). NCBI lineage: Eukaryota > Metazoa > Chordata > Mammalia > Rodentia > Geomyidae > Megascapheus > Megascapheus bottae. The sequence goes on along the minus strand of NC_143517.1, from coordinate 35,289,703 downwards.
ATTTGTTCTTTGGGTTGAGTGGGTGTTTGATATTTTAGACGTGTGGATGTGAGATTGCTCAACAAAAACATCATCTGATAGGGTTACATGTTCCGCACACAGTAACTCACAGGAACCCTGCAATTCCCTCTGGCACAATGGCCACAGTGCCTTGTTTCAGTCCTTTTGTATCACCCATCAGTGCTCAGGACTGAATGACACCTAGTCAAGGCCAGAAGTATAAATTAATTAATTTTAAAAAACCCTGAGTAGATTTTTCAGGGTTTACAAAGATTTACAAAATCATTGTCATGTGGGCACTTTACCATTGAGCCATGCCACATTCCCCCAACTCTTTGTGCGTTGTTAATTGTGCTCCCTGCCTGCTCTTGACCTGCAATCTTCCTAAAGTTTACCTACTGCAATAGATAGTTACAATAATATTGGATTGGGTAAAGATATTTATGGCTTAAAAGATGCTCCCACATTGCTTTTCATAGAGATCTGACATTTAAATGAATGGAACCACCATTATTATGACCCCCAATTTTTCTTATTGCCATCTTCCTTTCATTTTAGTCCTTGCTCCGGGGTAGAACAAGATTTAGACCTTGTCAACTACATCATTCCATTCCTCTTGTGTCAACAGTTCATTTGGAGGAAAGCATGTGAACCATCTTGGCTAAAAAGGTTTATTTCTAGGATTTAGGATTACTGGGAAGGAGAACACTTTCTCTTGTTAAGGTAACAGATCTGCTGGGAGGTGACCCTTCTTCTGCTTTTGGACTTTCTAGAAATTATTCTGAAGGATCTTTTAGAAGAACATGTCAACACACATGATAGCAGTTAGGAAACAAAGAAACAAACTATTTGAATCCAGGCCTGCCTGAAATCTCAGCTTCCTTATACTTGTTAATTCCTAGAATCATGTTGATTCTTTGAATCAACCAATATTTAATTTAAACCCACGTTATAGAAACTCATGGACAAAATGCCAACCGGAAAATCATCTTTCTCATTTGAGGTAAAGTATCATTTTTCAACAAAGTCTATTCCAACAAAACCATAGCTAGAGCTACATATTTCCCTTGTAGTCTCCCTTTCTTGTCCAGACTCCTTTGTTTCTCTCCTTCTTTCTCCTGTGAACTCAAGGCCTCTTCTTCCTAAATAGGAACTCTTAGACCTGAGCCATGCTTCCAACTTTGGGGTTTTTTTTGTTTGTTTGTTTGCTTGTTTTTGTTTTGTTTATTGCAGTCACGGGACTTGAATTAGGGGCCAGGGCTCTGTCCCTGAGATATTTTGCTCAAAGCCAGTGCTCTACCACTTGGAGCCACAGCACCATTTCTGGTTTTCTAGTGGTTAATTGTAGATGAGAGTCTCATGGACTCTCCTGCTGGAGCTGGCTTCAAATAATGATCCTCAGATCTTAGCCTCACACATGTGAGCCACCAGTACTTAGCCTTTTTATTAAATTTGTTTAGAGATAAGGTCTTGCTTTCTACCCAGGCATCAACCTGGATTTACCACCTGTGGTAGGCTTCCTGTCATGGTTGGATAACAGGAGCATCCAGCTTTCCATGTGAATTTCTCATGTAAATTTTTTTCTTTTTTCTTTTTCTTTTTTTGCCAGTCCTGGGCTTGAGCTCAGGGCCTGAGCACTGTCCTCGGACTTTCTCAAGGCTAGAGCTCTACTGCTTGAGTCTCAGCACCATTTCTGGCTTTTTTCTATGTATGTGGTATGGAGGAATTGAACCCTGGTCTTCGTGCATGCTAGGCAAGCACTTTAACCACTAGGCCAAACTCCCGGACCTCTCATGTAAATTTTTTTCTCTGGCCTTTAAATGTCAGCCTCCCAATTTCAGTTTCCCAAGTAGCTAGGATTACAAGCTTGAGCCATCAGCTTCTGGTGGAATCAAGAATCTCTAAGCACAGAAGAGGACACTGGGGCAATGAAAAGGATGTATGTGGATTTATATATGTGGATTGACTTGAAATTAGGGAGAGTCCTTGGTTTATGAAAAGTAGAGTATCATATTCAAGTCTCTGGAAATTACAAATTTATTGTGATAAATGGTTTATTATGGAAATAAAAAATAGACTGCTGCATAGTTTCAGTAAGACATCACAAATTAATGGTTGGCAAAGGCAAATAAAAAAAATCAGGAGACATCATGACAAAATTGTAAAAGTTACAAAAGAATGCCAAATGAAATGTTAAAAAGCAGGGTCGAGAGTTTGGCTTATTGGTAAAGTGCTTGCCTAACATGCACGAAGACTCGGGTTCAATTCCTCGGTACCACATACACAGAAAAAGGCTGGAAGTGGTGCTGTGGCTCAAGTGGTAGAGCACTAGCCTTGAAAAAAGTCCAAGGACAGTGCTCAGGCCCTGAGTTCAAGCCCCATGACTGGCAAAAAAAAAAGCAGAAAAGCAGATGCATGAAAGCACCAATCAAATAGTAATCAAAATTATAAATTAAGAAATTAGAGAAATTGTAAAGGTATAAAGGAAAATCATAGAATTAAGATTGAAAAATTACTTTTGGTGGGTCTGGGAACTGAACTCAAGGTCTTTCACTTGTTGGGCAGGCACTATATCACTTAGCAATGCATCAGATCCCTTTGTGGGGTGGATGAGGTGGGGGCTGTGTATCTAGAATGGGGGAAACAGGGTAGCAAGGGAGGTGGGAAGTCAGCAAGAGAGGACCACTGACCTTATTCATCACCAGTGTTATTTTATAACCATTATACTAGTCCCAGTCTGCTAGACTCTAACCTTTTTCTGCTCTATGACACAAGACATTTATTGCTTGCTAATATTCTGTTACCTATATCTAAACATATTCCTAACTGATGAAGAGTTAAAAAGTATAATCGGGACAGGTAAATAAACAGAAAATAAAACTCAGTTCACTTTAAGAGCACCAGAGCAATGATAAACCAGAGAAAATTAAAGCAAAAAAGGAAAGTAAAATGGAAAAGAATTTACCTGATCAAATAAAATATGAGCCAACTGACCAAAATATATGATCTTGTGTCAGACCAAACCAATACACATTCTCTCATTTCAAATTTAGATGGGGAGTTGTGGAGATTTTGTTTGTTGGAATTTTAAAAAAGAAAAAAGTTGTATGCATCAAAATAGAAAAGTAGATTGTTTAAAAATTTATAAACACTAGTAAATAGTTTCTAGTCTTTTATGTCTGCAGAACTAAATTGCAGAACACATGTTGCCATATTAACAATTACATTAATAGCTTTGATTCAAATTTAAAACTCAGGCAGTATTCCTCATGTGAACACAAGAGATATTTAATTATATAAAAGCCCAGAAAAAGAACTACCATTTTCATATCATTGCCAAAGGAAAACCATGTACAAGACATCAGATATTAAATGAAAACAATTAAAATGATAAGTAAAAAAAACAGGGAAATCTAGAATGACAGATAATGCTCAATGAGGTTTTAATAAACTGAGTTTGTGAAGGCCACAGAGTAATGACTATATATTTGGTTTTAAATAAACATCAGAATGCCGGAAGTGGTGCTGAGGTTCAAGTGGTAGAGCTCTAGCCTGGAGAAAGTCCAAGGACAGTGCTCAGGCCCTGAGCTCAAGAGCAGGACTGGCACACACACACACACACACACACACACACACACACACACACACACACACACACACACACATACACACACACAGTTTACTTCTCAGATTTAATTTCTGGAGCAACATTCCCACTTTTCCTTTCCATGGATGGCCATAGTTTTTCCACTCTAGTTGTCTTCCTTCATTTGGTGACACCCAGTAGGGCAAGTACCAAAACACTGACTTTCTTCTGGAACTCAGACAAGTCTTCATTATAATCATCCACAGTGAACTAATATATTTTGTACTCATTCTATATATCCTATCACTCTGAAATCTCAGCTTTCCTGTCCCTGAGGGACAAATTCTGGAGTCGTCAACAGCCCATTTCAGGAATAAGCTTCTGCAGACCATTCTCAGATACACCTTTTTAGCTTCTAGAGTGTGGTCTGTCATGGTTGACATGCCTTGATTCCCCTAGGTTCAGATACCAGACAACTAAAGGTAGTCTCTGCAGTCCAGAAACTTCTGAACTTTTTTTTTTAACTAATCCTATATCTGCTTACATTATCTCACCTGTTTCTTCGCTGCCCAGTAGAAACCATGAATTGCTCTGCCTGATCTGCCTCATGATCAACTTAACCAATCCTCAGCTAGAGCCTTATGGAGCATCTATGCTTCCTATTTCTAGGAATTTTTTTTTAGTTTAGCACATTGTTTTTTTCTCTGGAAAAGAGCATTTTCATGTCTTAGTATTTCACCATATCTAACCAAATCAACTCTCTGGGGGATAACCTTAAAACATATACAGTGCCCTCAAGAGATTGCTCTTTCCAAAAGTGGATAATATTCTGTCTGGATGATCTTGGGAATCTCTCACTTGTCAACCACATACCATTGGTACCCAATGGTCTATACTGAATTTCTTTTCTTTTTTCTTTTGGAGGGTCCAGGTATGGTGGCCTGATCCAAGGTGACCAGATTCTCCCTAGAACCACACTTGATTTCCTGTGTAGCTTTAATCAATCTCAGGTTATGTGTACTCACCAGAATGGAAGACAATTACCAGTCTCCATACTCTGGCCCCTATATTACTCACACTACCAACAGTTTCCTGCCTCTTGCTGGCAGCTATAGGGCTTAGCTAGACAAGTGGATTTTGACTCTCCTTATGTTAATGACCCAGTCTCTAGTTTCTACTCTTAGCCTAATACCAAGGGAAAATGCTATAGTAGTAGTTCTATCATGTTCACACTTAACAGCTCTGTGTACTCTCCTTTAAATGGAAGTGCATCCTGGAGACAATGATTGCTGATGATTGAACTCTGAGTCTGTTAATTGATAGTAAATCCAGCAGGGGGCTACTACCTAGTAATTTTATTTAAAACATAAAGCTCTTTTTCTTCCTAATTCCTCTAGCTTTGATGCCTGAGCTACAATTTCAGCACATCAGGAAAAAAAATCTCATTGTGCCATCATGCACTCCAGCACTGTGCGAAGACAGCAGGGAATTTAATACTCAGAACCTCTGAGCTACTTGAATCTTAAGCAAGTAGTATCTGTTTTCATCAATTCCTCAGCACCAGTGAAATCTGAGGGACTTTTCATTTAAAAGTCCCAGGGCATTTTTTTTTTTACTAAAGTGCATGAAGACAGCAGTACCAAATCACTTACCTCCCCACAATCACATTAAAATTCATGACACAATTCTTTAATTACCATCTCAATCTAATTCTCTAAGAAGTTTGTCCTAATTGCATTGTTGGTATGCATGGATGCAAATAAGATGTTGGCTGTTTCCCTTGAAGCAAATGACTGTTTCTAGTATGTACCTATCTATTCTCTTTGTAGAGAAGCTGGGGTAGTGACCTTGAGAGTGGCCAGCCATGACACGTGATACTGGTTAACTCCAGACACAAAAGAGCATATTACACCTCCCCTCCCCCCCTCCACATACATCCCTACACAGTGAAAGAAATGCCCACAAATAAGGCAATGAAAAAGCAGAAAATTCCCTGTACACAGGCACCATGAAAGTGTGAATTGGACATGTGTGGAGCAGCACGTGCCAGAAGGTGTGTGAAACAAACAACCCCCAGCTGCTATGCTTTGCTTTTGTAAAAAGATCTTAAGGTTGCTTCACAAACACAGGTGTGAGAAGGAAGAAAAGGAAAGAGAAGGAGAGGGGAGGGGTGTTATATACAACACTGGAAACCACAAAACAGCATGTTTCATTCTTTAGGGATGGAAGATAGATGCCTTACTATATAGGGCATCTGAGCTATTGCCTTCTGATTTCAGAGAGGTCCACTTCAGCATGAATCGGTATTGGTGTGTGGAGAGGACTAGAAATGAAGAAGGAATAAAGGTTATTTCAATGAGTAACTGGAAGGCTGATGAAAATGGATTTTTTAGTAGGGACCCAGAATGAGCCAAATGGAAGATTTATAATTGTAAAATTACTTCACTTGAAAAAAAAATCACATGTATATTCCCATAGGAAATAGCTATGAATAAATAGTTCTCTGTAAGGGTTTCTATGCACAGACACATATGGGCACATACTTATTTACTTTATAGTTTATTTGATGTGGCACATTTTGTCCTCTGTGAAATACCTTTGTTATGGAACACTGTATCCTAGTGTGCTATAATCAAAAGACTTGAAAAACTCCTGCTTCTTCAATCATTATATGAGTCTGGGATTTAAATTTGCAGGGTGAATAGCGCGCTTCTCAGACATGTGGTGACACATCTCTGATTCTTTCTATTTCCATGCACTATTTATTTCTGTGGACATTTTGAGGACAGAGTCATCACCTAATGCTTTAAAAGTTAGGATTGCAAATTTCCAGTCAGTAAGGTATTTGCTTTTACGGTAGAGTTTCTAAAGGAAACCGTAACATGGTTAACTCTCAGTATTCACGCTGACTCTGTTCCTTAATACAAGCTACTCAGGAGATTGAGGCCTGAGGATCATGGTTCCAAGATAGCTTAGGCAGGAAAGTTCTGTGAGACTCTTATCACCAATTAACTACCCCAAATGCCAAAATGACAGATGTGCAGTTGTGGCTCACTGGTAGAGTACTAATCTTGAGCACAAAAGCTCAGTCTTAGCACCCAGACCCTGAGTTCAAACCATACTCCCCACACACAAACTTATCTGAAAGCATGCTGAGATATTTTCCTGTCATTATTCCCTAAATAAAACAGTATTGCAAAGCCATTTGCTGGTGGCTCATGCTTGTAACCTTAGCTATTTAGGAGATTGAGAGGATCACAATTCAAAGTCAGTGGGGTGGAGGGGCAGGAAAGTTGGTGAGACTCTTATCTCCAGTTAACCCCCAGAAAACTGGAAGCTGCACTGTGGCTTACTGTGGTAGAGTGCAAGTATAGAGTAAAAAGAGTTGAGGGACAGCATCCAGACCATGTGTTCAAGCCCTATTATAGACAAACAAACAACAAAACAGTATCCCTTGGCATACTCACATTTATATTGTCTTAGGCAGCATAAATAATCTAAAGATAATTGAAAGCATATGGGAGGGCTTCTGAAGGTATATGCAAGCACTATGCCATTAAGGATTTGGTACCCATGGGCCAAGGCCCATGGGGAACCCAGGCCCCCATGGTACCTTGGTTTACAATTTCTAGAACTCCTCCAGGTACTCAAGGATGTCTACACTCACTTCTCCAGCTCCTCTAGGCATTTGCACTTGCAATCCCACTCTGATTTTCCTTTACCCAGCACCACATTTGGACTGCCAGATAAAAACACAAGTTTCTTAGCTAAACTTTAATTTCAGAGCAAAAACAAATAATGAGTTCATGAAAATAGTTCTCACATATTGCAGAGGACATAAATACACACCCACATCACCATTCCCGCGAATTCCAATTTAATTGGGAAAGTTATATTTTCATGTATTGAATCTGGCTTTACTGATCTTCCATTTTCAGTGCATGTGCTCCATGTGGGATTGATCCCATAATTCAATTCCAGAGGTAATCATGCTCAATTAGGGTAAATTTTTTCTACCCTGTATTGTCCCCCAAATTAAAACCCTCAACTCCATTTTTCTTAATATAGTCTTTTAACTCCCAATCACATCACAAATCTTTGCCTTAGATGTGACAAAACTTCTTTTCCATAAGTTCCTCCCTAGGCCAGAAATTATTCATGCTTATTTCCTCATTTGGCCTTAGCATTTCATTCAGTGTTTTCTCCTCAGATGGCCTCCTCTCCAGTGTGCTTTACTGTATCTTATATAGCCTCCTTCAGAATAAATCTATCATGGAATGCTTTATCTTTTCTTGATTGCCGAAGTGCTTAGAATCTGTATCATGCAGTTAATCATTAATTATTGCTCTATAACCACTTAGTGGCCATGTGCTAGTCTCCCTAGCCATATTAAAATTCTAGAACCACAGGTACTATTTCTAAAATGAAGTAGATATGAAAAGCTTACCTGAGTCTAGTAATGGAAGACTGGATAATTTAAAACCAACCCTTGCAGTAGGGATTATTTGTACAACTGAACAAAATATTTTTTAAAACCCTACTTATATTTAGAAACTACTTTGATGAAGGCAATTCCTTTCTACAAGCACTTAAAGATAATAAAAAAAATATATATTTAAAAAAATCTAGTCTAATATTGGACTACTCACTACTTAACCTAAGATAGAATACCTGAAATACAAATAAAAATGGAGACTTTGAAACCAGAAGTACACAAATATAAAAAAAGTAAAAAAAAAATGTGAAATCTCAGTAGCAGAATGCTTGCTTAGGAAAAATGAAGCCCTGGGTTTAATTCATATTACTGAAAAAAAATCCTTGAAAACACAATGGAATAAAGAACCAAAGAAGAATGTAAAAAAAGTTTTAAAGTGCCTAAATTCAGTATTCAATGATGAATTTAATAACGTATGTAATGTCACATAGAAAGGTGAGGTAAGAGAGGTATAATATGAATATAAAAAGAATGTCTACCTGCATAGCTTCCTAAATAGCTGTATATGTTACACAGCAAGAAAACAGAGAAGCCATATTTTGAGAAGTTGAATCAGGAGTTATTAAACCAGTAACCACAGGTGGAGTCTTATCACAAAGACCTGTACCCAAGTGTGAAACATATTTCACACTGTCAGAAATCTGAGCCATGAGAACAGGAGAGGAAAGAAAGATCATAAAAGCAATGCCAACAACCCAGATCAATCAGAGGGGAGCTGAAGTGAGCCACCCCATTGACTGGGGGCAGCGAGGAGATAGGACACGAGCAGACAGATGACAGGTGGCATGGTGAACCTGTGCCCGAGCTGGTTTGGACCTACACCAGGGGCAGGTGAAGGGACAGGGTCACAGGAAGCTTGAGAGTTCACGATCCAAGACTGGAAGGTTCAGAAACCTACTGTCCAAACCTCCACCCCTGCCTCTAGGAATTCATTACCTGGGTGGTGAAACTTTCCTGCCTCCACCTGGAAGACAAAATGGAGCCAGTTAAACCCAATACCTTGTCATTCACAATGTAGCCAAGATGGCACCTGTTAGACTCAGCATTCCTACTTCATATATATTCAGTGTAATTGCAGGATGTGTATGTGTTGTGGTGGAAACACAGTTTGCATGTGAGTATGCCAAGAGATAAGAATACAATGTGTGTGTGCCTGTGTGTGCCTGTGTGTGCGTGTGTGTTTGTGTGTGTGTCTGTGTGTGTGTGTGTGCGCGCACATGTGTACAGGTCAGGGGATTCTCCAACCTAGGCCCTGTCCCTGGGCTTTTTGGCTAATGACTAGCACTCTACCACTTGATCCACAGCTCCACTTCTGGCTTTATATTTTGGTTAAATAGAGATAAGAAGCTCACAGATTTACCTGGGTGCTTGGGCAGGATTCTCAGCCTTCTGAACAGCAAGAATTTAGGCATAAGCCACTGGCACCTGGCTTAGTCTAAACATTTCTTTTTGAAGATCAGAGTTAAAAGAACTCTATGTGTTAAGAGAGGTTAGTAAAGCCCAGAGAGACAAAGGATGCATGTGGTTTCTAAAATGTGGAAGCTAGAAGTAATTTATAAGTGTATGAGTAAACACTTTTGGTATTATGTAAATTTACATAAATGCATTAACTGAAATATGGTAGATTCAGAGAACTCAGACAGTGTAGGTGTAATTCCTTAGAAAAGGCTCACTTATAATTCAAGGAAATAAATACCAGGAAATGGCCTGGTACTTGAAAGAGGGATGAGATCAAAGGGAGGGGTTAAATCAATGAAGAGAGGAAAGAGGAGAGAATGTGATAATAAAATTCAATGCACACAGCACACAATTAAAAGTGTGGGAAGCGGAGGGGTGGGGAGGGCAGGGAAAACATCAAAAGAAATGGTATCTGGCAAAGATGGAGGTAAGTTTTACAGTTTAAGGAAGGAAAAAGTTAATGTGACTAATAATACCAAATTACTCTTCTAATATATAACAATATTACAAGATAAAGAAACATTCCTTATTTTCTTCCTCAAATGACACTCATGCACTGGTTCCCACGATAACCAATAATCACATTTTAAGTGACTCCTTAGGACTGCTTGCCTGAAGTTGCAATCAATATTGAAGAAAAAGTGCCATCTGGAGTTCTTTTGCTATTGGGCTGTAAATTTTAAAATGTTTAAATATTGCTACATAAGAAATAGTATTCTAAATAACTGGTCCTATAGAAAAATATTTTCATTGCTCCACTCCTATGAGGACAAATCAATCAAGAAATTACTACAATGATTGCCATGCACCTAATATTTGCGAAGATGATCTTTTGAATTGTCAGTAAAAGTCACTAGAGACATTTGAAGAAAATGGCACTGAAAAAATGCTCACAGAATGCTCCCTATTTGAATAGGCAGAGCAGGGTTTGTGGAAGAACATGCTATGGGCATTGACCACTCTGACTCTCTTGGCTACCGGCTTGAGCACCTGATAGGAAAGATGATGTCTGGCACATAGCAAGTCATCAGGAGACATTTTTCGGAGTTAAAAAATTGAAGATTTGGGGCTGTGGGGGAAGGAAAGGGGACAAAAGCATGAGAAGGGGTATCAATGTTAGAGAAGTAATACACCTGCTACCTGAAGAATGTAACTGTAACCTCTCTATACAAACCCTGACAATAAAATACAATACAAAAAATTGAAGGGTAATGGAGAATAGTAAGGAAAGGAGCTCTTGTCCCAATTGGCTTGTATCTTGAGCTTCTGTTTAAGGAAAAAACGTCAATTAAACTGAAACAGACTCTACATGCAAAATTCACAAGTATAAGAGAATGCCTTTTTATCATATTAATGCAAATTATAAGTGAATCAGGTGATGAAATGTGAACTACCTTCAGTTAAGACTAATTGAATAAGCTGCACACACTTTTGTTCCTTCTCGCTACTCATTCACAAGTCCTAGACATTTCCCTTAGAATATTTGTAGGATTTCTTTTATGAGTCACAGGAGTCAGCATCTCTTTCTCAAACTTTTCAGAACCATTCCTAAATAGCAACTGGAACTTATTAGAAAATGAATCTGTATCAATAAATTCAGATGTCAAGTCGTATTGTCAGACACCAATGTGCATCTACAGGCTACTGAAATAGTGAGAATGGAAGAGGAATTGGCAGGATTGAGGAAAGCAGAGAATAGAGACAGCCCACCAGATCTCAGAATGCATCTTCATATATATACTCCCATAGGATAAGGGCCCTTTCTGCACTTCTCATTTTCTGTGTAAGATTGAATACAGATCTGGGGTGTTCAGCACTACCCGTTTCCCCCATGAATACTTTGCTTCTAGCTGTTTCCAATACTGTGACTACTTTTCAGCATTTTTGAGGGGTAACAATATTGGGGTTTTAAATAATCTTTCCAACAGTCAGTACTCTGATTTTAATATTTTTTTAATCTTTCACAGGGCTTGAACTCAAGGCCTGGGTACTGTCTCTGAGCTTTTTCATTCAAGGCTAGCATTCTACTACTTTGAGCCACAGCATCACTTCTGGTTTCTAGTAGTTAATTGGAGATGAGCCTCATAGACTTTTCAGCTTGGGCTGGTTTCAATCTGTGACCCTCAGATCTCAGCCTCCTGAATAGCTAGGATTACAGGCATGAGCCACCAATACTTGGCTTAATTTTAGAATGTGGAAGACAACTTTCTTGCTAGAAGCTGTGGAAGCTGCAAACTCCCAAGAGAGAACTGCCTTCCTCTTTAGTGCAGGATAGAGGTATATGTTATACCTCTTTATTGGCAAGTGAGAAAAAAAGAGAAAGATTCTTTTGGTTTTCTTTTTGTATCAGATACTTTAAGCTTTCCACAATCCCTCATCACCCTTCAGAACAATGACACATGACTACATTTCACTGTGTTCTTTACTACCTGTTATGTGCAAAACATTTTTCAGTTTCATTTCCTTTTATTAAGAAAATGAGAATGGAATTTACATATGATAGATTAAAAAGTCCACATAGCAACAGGAGTGCAGGAAAACAAACAGGTGTTAATAAACTTCCAAGAAACATTAATCTGTTTTCGCAAATACATCCTGCTGTTCATTTAAATGGAATGATACTCTATAAATTTACCACACCAGACATTCTCTGAGCCTCAGAACATACTATATAACACCTCTCATGATCAAAGCAAAAGTAAGTTTAGAAATCCAATTTTTTAAAAAACCATTTGGGCTCTTTCACTTTTGCATTCATACCCTTATTTTAATCAAGCTTCCATTTTACTTATTCACATTCTGTGTTGCAGTGCAATTAGAGGTGTGCTTCAAAAGTTGTCAGTGAATGCTACAATCTCCAAAAATAAAGTTCTGTTTTAAACCAAATATATATACAAATAAGAAAAAAATGTTCTGTTTGTCACATGTGAAGACTTCAATTAACTTAGCAAGAAAAGCCAGTGGCTCATGGCTATAATCCTATTTGGGAGGCTGAGATCTGAGGAGGTCCTTCCTGGGCAAGGAAAGTCCATGAGACTCTTATCTCCGATTAACCAACCAAAAATCTAAAAGTGGAACTTGTGGCTTCAGTGGTAGAGTGCTAGCTTCTAGGAAAAAAAAATCTCAATGACAATGCCCAGGCCCTGAATTTAAGCCCCAAGATTGGTGCACATGTATGTGTGTGTAAGTGTGTGTGTATGTGTGTGTGTATGCATGTGAACGTGCACATGTATACGCACACACACACACACATACACACACACACACACACACACACACACACACACACACACACAGTAGTTGCTGATAGCTCAAAGGGTAACCTGAGGGGAACTGGGAAATAGCACATTTGTTGGGGAAATAATAAGTGAATAAGTTGGTATCAGAAGCCTCTCCTGGTTATAGCAACGCACAGCTGACAGATAAGATGTAGGACTGAAAATTGGGAAACTGGACGGAATCCATATCTGAAGGATATATGAGGTGTTTTATAGAAAACACTCAAGGGGCTGAAACCAAGGAAATTTCTTGTGATTGCCTCTGGGTAAAGATGGGGTTGTGGTAACTTAAACATAAGCTTTTGTTACTCAGACTGTCATGTTTCTGACCTTTAAGGCTTTAATAAAATAATAAAACAACCAATTGCTTTAAAGATCTTGGTGTTTACATAATTAAAATTATTTTAGCTCTTGAATTTTATAGATAATGCATTGGAATTTTTATCATCTTTATCATCATCTACCATGTCTGCCACTTGAATATAGTGCTTTTAAGTATTTTATTCTCTTCTTTAGGGCGACCCTGAGGCTCTAAATCCTTAATCAGGCCTGCTTAAGTAGAGATACATACTCAGAATTGAATTTTCTCTAGAGAGTTTAAGACCTCTACTATCGAATACAGTCTTATTTTACCTGGTTCCTCAGACATATTAGAGCCTGAGGCTACTCCCTTCTTGGAACTTTCTTGGCCTCTTCAATGTGTCACATCCTGATGCTTTTTCCCAAAAATCTCTAATCAGGCCTCCAGCTTGCTAGTCCTTTCTTACATTAGATGGTGAAACCAAAATCTGCTAAGCTCTTGATATCAGATTTCTAACCACCACAATTGTAAGGCAATATTTTTTTTGTTCTTTAAGCCAGATAAGACAGACAACCTACCAAACTGTTACAATAACCAAAACTATGCTGATGGCAACAAATCATTATTCTTACTTGATCTATATACATAGACATGGTGACCAGCTGGCAATATATATCATTCAAGATATTTCAGATAAATTTTCTGGTATATTGCATATATGTTTATTTGAACTAGAGAAGGGAAGAGGAACAACATGGTGAGACAAAGAACAAAGAGTGAACCAATGTAACAGCAATCCTTACAAGATAATATGTTGGAAATGATTTCTACAACTTGGGAGAGTAGAGGTGGAGGGAAGGAAAGTAGGAGAAAAACATGGAGGGGAAATAATGTCCAGCAAGAAATGTACTCACTACCTTACATATATAACTATAACCCCTCTGTACATCACCCTGACAATAAAATGAAATTAAAAAAAAAAAGATTAGTTTGTATACTAAAGGATGACCAGGGCTAGGAACCCTACAGAGCTTTACAATGGGAGGTGGTCACAGAATAAAAAGCCAAAGCATGAAATAAAAAGCTCAGAGACGGCACCAAGGCCCTAAGTTAAAGCCCTAGCACACACGCACACACACACAGCCACACAGGCACAGACACAGACACACACACACACACACACAGACACACACACACACACACACACACACACACACACACACACACACACAGAGAGAGATAAAGGAAACAAAAATAAAATAAGAAGGACTTTGGTCCTTCTGGCCCACTCTACAGATGGACTGAAAATAACTTAGAATACATGGAGGTTCCCCTCTGTAGGCTTACTAGTTAGTTTGCTAGCTATGTCCTTTGCCATGCAGAAGCTCTGCAGTTTCATACAACAGACAAAGGACTCATATCTAAAATATATCAACAGTTAAAAAAATTGAATCACTCCAAAACTAATCTTCAAAGAAACAACCATCCCATTAAAAGATTGGCCAAAGACTTAAAGAGAGTCTTCTCTGAAGAAGAATTAAGAATGGCCTATAGACACATGAAGAAATGCTCAACATCTCTGGCCATAAAAGAAATGCAACTCAAAACAACTCTTAAGATTCCACCTCACTCCAGTTAGAATGGCCATGATCAAGAAATCTAATAACAACAGATGCTGGTGAGGATGTGGCCAGAAGGGATCACTACTACACTGATGGTGGGAGTGCAAACTCATTCAACCACTATGGAAACCAGTATGGCAGTTCCTCAAAAGACTAAACATAGAGCTCCCCTATGACCTAGCAATTCTACTACTTGGCATTTACCCAATCATCCAGAAACAAGGGCATACTAAATCCACTAGCACAACAATGTTCATTGCAGCACTATTTACCATAGCAAAGATATGGAACCAACCCAGATGTCCCTCAGTTGATGAGTGGATCAACAAGATGTGACATTTACACACAATGGAATTCTATGCTGCTGTCAGAAAGAACAACATCGTCCCATTTGTAAGGAAATGGAAAGACTTAGAAAATCATATTAAGTGAAGTAAGCCAGACTCAAAGGAACATAGGCTCAATGGTTTCCCTCATTTGTCATAATCAGTAGAAACCTTGGGCTCTCCTAGCAGAGATTTACAATATAACAAACCTAGATACATAAGGCCATATAATATGGCGCTAAACGAAAGGACCTCTAGGATATAGAAACAAAAGCCATATAATGAGTGATTGTTGTCCTTAATGTACTATGTTATCTCTCATCTCTTTTGCTGTCCCTTGGTTATCTCATATTGCTACAGTATTTTGCCTTGTTATCTGATATATTGTATATGCTTATCTGAAATCAGGGAAGAGGGGAAAACAAGATGAGGGTTGGGGGTCGGGGAGGGAAATGGAGACCTAGACATGAGAAAGGTTATCAATGTATGTGAAGTAATGCACCTTCTATCTGGTGAATATGATATAAACCTTGTATTAATTACAATAAAAATGTATGAAAAAATATACCAAAAAAAAGAGAATACATGGAGGTTCTTAAAGGATATTGGGCCCAAAGACCATGAAAGGTTTGTATCCCTTCCCTTCTGTCTTGCTTTTTATTCTTTCCATGGAACTGCTCATCGGTCTCATTTATAATATTTTTAATATATTTTTTATTGTAATTAATAAAAGGGTTACATGATATTTGCCAGATAGAAGGTGCATTAATTCACATACATTGATGCCCTTTCACATGTCTTGGTACCCATTACCCTCCCCCCACCCCCGTCTTGGTTTTCCCCCCTTCCCTATCAAATTTCAAATAACCAAATACAAATAAATTCAATATGAGTGAGATACTGTAACAATATGAGATGTAATATTTTTATAGTAAACTAATAACATGAGTCAAGCATTTCCCTGAATTTTGTAAGCAAATTAATAAAAGCAGACCAGGAGTTCACAGAAGCCACTGATTTATACCCAGTTTGTTAGAAGTATATATAACACCTACTACTTTTGGCTGGCATCTGAAGTAGGAGGCAGATTGTGGGACTAAGATGGAGAGAACTAATGCCATCTCCAGGTAAACTGAGTTGAAGTACAGGATATCCAGCTGGCATCTACTGGAAAAATCCCTACAGGACTGATTCTTAGTGGGGTGGAAATAATCCATCTATCTCTACAGATCATTTTGAATTATAGATGATCCCAGAGATGGTGCTTTTCCAGTTTTTTTGTCTGTTGGCTCAGTGATACCATTGTTTAATTATCCCTGGTGACCTCTCCCCTGTTGATTATGCACATTCCTTTTATCTAATTTTCTATGAAGTTCCATAATTTTCTGTCTTCCTACATTTTACAAACTTTATTTCCTCACCATCTCAGTTTTATTCCAGCCCTGATCTCTTTAATAAGTGCCTCTAATGTGTCAAGAAGGCATTTGGGTGAAGTCATTTCTTTGCACTGGCATGGTTTGGGTTTTTTTTGTTGTTTTTTGTTTTTTGTTTTTTTTTGCCAGTCCTGGGCTTGAGCTCAGGGCCTGAGCACTGTCCTTGGACTTTCTCAAGGCTAGAGCTCTACCACTTGAGCCTCAGCACCACTTCCGGCTTTTTTCTATGTATGTGGTACCGAGGGATCGAACCCGGATCTTCATGCATGCTAGGCAAGCACTTTAACCACTAGGCCAAACTCCCGGCCCCTGGCATGGTTTTTTTTATTGTGCAATATTTCAAAAACATGTTTAGATATTTGACATATTCCATTCTCCCCTTTCTTCACTCAGTTTGATACTGAGCCTGATTCACTGTCCACCTTACTTTGTGAATGAGGATCTCTCCCAAGAATGACAAGTAATTCCTGTCCTGGGGCATTTTCATTTTAATTTCCATGAGTCTGTTTGCAAATGGAGTTATTGTTCACCTGGAAGACAACGGAGCAGCAATCTTCAGATGCTCAAAAGTCTCAGTACCTCGTAATCAAGTTCTAATGCTGGTGGTTTCATGCAGTTTCCAAGGAGAGCTGTGACACGAAGGCATTAATCTACTGCATGACAGCATGGGGTTTTAATGCATTTTCTGCATCCACAGAAAGAGCCGCCTATGGAGGTGGTGAAAGGAGTTATGGTGAAATCAATATCTTCATTTCACTGGGCCACTGACATTTTGTAGCGATGATACAAGGGATCACTGCACAGCAAATGCTGGCTGGTCAGAATCTCATGTATAGTACACCTACTTTTGAAAATCAACACAAAGCCTTTCTTCAAAAGTTAAACAAAAAAGGTAAATGAGCTGCATGGAGGCATTATCTCTCTAGAAAAATGTAGACAGCATTTGTAAAAACCAAAGATGTGTTTCTGAAGCAATGAAGGGTCCAGCACTAGTATTTTCTGGGAAGAAAGAGTAATTCCACAAGGCATATCCAGGATGGAAACTATTCTGGCCGTATGTTGAGATGCCCCCATCAGCACATGGATCACTGGTAGGTTATGGAGCACACAGGTCAATCTCAAAAACCATATTGTGAAATGCTAACAATCAAGATGAAGGTCCTTCAGCCTTGTTAGTAAGTTTGGTTGGCTAAGAAAATTATGGCTACCTTCCCAGGTGTCACATCATCAGATGTAAGTTGACCAGGTTTTGAAATCTTTTCATTTGGGAGGGCAACAGCGGCAGTTCTTGGGTTTGAACTCAGAGCTTTATCCTTGCTATGCAGTTATTCTACCACTAACTTGTGCCTCCAGCATAGACTTTCTACACTTCACTTAACCAAAGGTTCTAGATATAATGTTAAGACAGGTGTTACCTGAAAATGAAATGAAATGTTCCATTATTACCTTCTTTAATTTTTTTTCTGAATTCTTTTCAATTCACCCTAATTTCTACGATATTCAACTGATTTCTATTATACTATTGGAGAGAGCAGTGATCTCCAAAATTATATCCTACCACTTTTAAGTATTCCAACTATATGAATAAGAGGATGAGAACACATTTATAAAGATTGTGTCTTCTTAGCTCTCAGGAGTTTAAATAAACACACAGAGAAGCTTCTTCACTTATATCATTGTATAAGAATTATTTATTCTATATGGTCATAAAAATAAAATGAGAATGGGTAATTTTTCTATGAATTTTCTTTCTTTTCTTTTTCTTCTGGCAATAACCAGAAATGAAAATAAAAAGGTCTCCAGATTTGAGTGCTTTCAAGATTATCTTTTTCCTGAGTCATGAAAAAATATTTTATGTGTCTCTCAAAAATGGTAGCTATTTCTAAAATGCATATGAGATTCCTAAATTCAAGGAAACACAATTTTTTTTACAACTTGTAGTTAGTGGAAACTATTCTCAAAAGAGTTCCATCATCAAATGAGCTTGAGAGATGCTGCATCTCATCTTCTTTCCTATTGACTCCACAGCACACTTCAGGATATTTAAAGCATTAGTAAATTCTGCAAAGAAGATACTCATTAAACAAAGACCAGCATTTTTTAAACTTGAAAACAAAAGGTATCTTAAAATATTCATCAGGGGGACTGGGAGTTTGGCCTAGTGTTAGAGTGCTTGCCTACCATGCATGAAGTCCTGGGTTCCATTCCTCAGCACCACATACACAGAAAAAGCTGGAAATAGTGCTGTGGCTCAAGTGGCAGAGCAGTAGTTGAGCAAAAAGTGTCCAAAGATTATGCACAGTTTGAGTCCCAGGACTGGCAAAAAACATCACGAGATACTCATTATTATCTGCTTAATTGCATGGGAAATGAGAGTTCTCCTTTGCAAAATTTTCTTGTTTATGGACAAGATGTACTGCACTGATTCTCTTAAGCTTTAATATATATGGCCATTTCTGTGTAGTACCTTTAACCTGAAGTAGAAGCAACGACTGGAAGCCCTCTGTTCCTCACCTACCTTAATGGCTTCATCCATTTTCATTATCTTCTCCCTTATTTCATAAAATTACAGTAAAAAGATGAACTAAATGGTCATCTGGCTCATCAAATTAAGTGCTACATGAATGTAATAATAATAGCAACCATTAATTGAGTACCCACTGTATGTCAGGCAATAAAGTATTAAGTCGGGCACTTGACATAAAGTTTTCCTGCTCCTCCAGCAGAGAAAGAATTGCTATCTTCACTTGAAATGTGACAGAAGACTGGGAGAGGCCTTGTATCTTGCCCCAAGTCACTTGTGATTGCTTAAAGGCAGCATTGCATTTTCATCTTGCTTTTGTCTCTCAAGTCATTGCATTTCTCACTATATCATGCTGTCTCTCTAAATAATGTGAATTCAGCTTGCTCCAGAAAGATAATAAAATATGAAGTGATAAGAATAATGATGCCAATAATGGTAATTAATAACAATCAGATTGGTATTAAAAGTCTACATATTGTCATTATATAAAATTTATAGCAGTGCAATGTTTTATTACTAGAGAACCCTTTCTCTCTTCTCCAGCACCCTATCCAATTAATCACTAACTCTGGTTGATTTTTTTTCCCTTTAGTATCTCTACAATCCATCTACTGTCACTAAATGTTGCTCAAGTCACTTTCTTATCTCCTTTGAATTGTTACTGCAGTCAATGCCTAACTGGTATTGTTGCCATCCTTCAATTCAGTTTTATGCATTAAAATAACAATGACTTTTCCAAAATACAAGTGTGATTGATTACTCGCTATCAGTTTAAAACCTCTAAGACTTCCCATTGATGATAAATGAAAGACTGAATGTATAGGTTTCCAGCATCCCTTTATCTTCCTGCCTTGTTGCCTTTCTGCCTTCTAACTTCTCATTCTCATTCTTTTACCAATATCATATCACCAATTCCATTGATTCTAAAGTTTTCTTTCATTTTTTCACATTTCTGGAAGTCAGATGTGTCTTATAATCAATGGTTCATCATTTCCAAGTAGCTTTTGTTTCTGAATAATATGTAAAAGATATATAAAATGAAGGATCCGGTGAGATGCTGTACTTCTGCCTATGCAATGATCACACTTCCTATTTGAAGGGAGATTTCCTCAGCTCTTCCTTCTGCCAAAAGAGAGTTTGAATTGTATTTTTATCTTTTTTGGAGAGAAGGCAAATGCTTTGCCACTGATCCTTATCCTAGCCCAGTTCTCTGAATTCTTTTTCACCTACCATTCCCAGTCTCCACTATGACATTTGTGAATGACACTTTTAAGGGATGTCTATAGCTTTTCCTTTTTCTTGTTTGCAAGGATGGTGTTGTATATATATAGATATATACACACATATATATTATATACACTGCCTGTGGGGCACGTCACATCATGGAAATGGGCTCATTTCCTGGTTTGGGACCCAACCTGTCTGTCACCTGGTTGGAAGGCTTGGCTGAGGTTTGTGATGTAAAGTAAGGCTGCCTCTGGGATTGGCCCCAAACACTTCCACCCTCTCAGACCTGATTCCCTTTCTTTACCTACCATCCCCCTGCCCTTCCCACCTTTGTGCTGATTGGCTCCTGCATCCTATACTAGCTGAATGTACTTCCTCAATAAACGAGTTCCTGCCTTGATGGGGTCTCCCTGATGGCCTAATTGTCAGTCGGCCCTCTCCTTTCTCGGCCTTGTCTTGGTCTGGGAGTGTTCTCTCTATCCCTCCTGCAGGTTGGGAGAGATAAAGGACTAAAATCCCCAACACACTGTCTATGTGCTTTTATGACTTTACTGGAGCTATCACTATGGGAGACATTGACGATTTATTTTAACACCTTTTATGAGACATGATTCTTCATAGTCCAGAAGAAATAGTATGTGGAAAGACAGGAACATTATCTTGTTTTACTGGGATCATGCATGCTCTGAAACTTCAAAGAGGGAAAGCCTTTTTTTGGGGGGGTCAGTTGTGGGACTTGAACTCAGGGCCTAGGTGCTCTCCCTGAATTCTTCAGCTCAAAGCTAGCACTCTACCACTTTGAGGCACAGTGCCACTTCTGGTTTTCTAGTGGTTAGTTGGAGATAAGAGTCTCATGGATTTTCATGCCTGGGCTGGCTTTGAACCATGATCCTCAGATTTCAGTCTCCTGAGTAATTAGGATTACAGGTGTGAGCCACCTGTGCCAGTCAGGGGCAGCTTTGAGAGCTTCAGAGATAGCCTTTGGAGAGAAACACCAGCCTCCTGCAGGTGGGGCCTGCCCACTAAGGTGAAGATGAAAGTCTTCATGTTGAGAGCAGTGGAAATTGATGGAGAAAGCAATAGAAGGGAAAGTTGAATAAAGCAGAGAGACACTTATGGAAAACCTGGTAGTAAACTACCTGTAAATTTATGTGTGTGTGTGTGGGGGGGGGAGTTTAGTCTAGTGGTAGAGTGCTTGCCTAGCATGCATGAAGACCGGGATCGATTCCTCGGCACCACATACATAGAAAAAAACCCCAGAAATGGTGCTGAGGCTCAAGTGGTTGAGCTCTAACCTTGAGAAAAAGACCAAGGACAGTGCTTAGGCCCTGAGTCCAATGTGGGGCAGGCATTAGAAGAGCCATAAATACATCTCGTGAGGAGTTAGAAGAGACTCCTCAGGGAAGATACTGGAAGTCAGAGAAAGAAAAGAAAGAACAGAAGCAGGTCTTCAAGTTCTAGCCCTAGTCTGACAAATTTGAAAATTATCCTTCCTAGAGTGAGTCAAATGGTGCTACTTATGGAATGAGAAGATCTGCGATTTTGTTGTAACTCTTTCATGCTCTTGATATTTAATGGGATAGTTTACATAATCTTTGCAACTTTTATGTTCTTATCTGAAATACAAGAATACCAATATATGCTGAGCAGTGTTATGAGGATCAATTTAATAGCTTATGTATCAGGATTTTTGTAAAATATAAAGCAATGTTATTAAAATGCTGTAAATGTATCATTGTCACATCCAAGACTAAGTGTAGCTTATAATGACTGATACCTTTTATTGTTTAAAAGTGTCTTTCAGTTATATATGTAGAAACTTGGGAGTCCTATGACCTCTTCTAATTCCCAACACTTACACTTCATTGTATTAGGAGTGGACATCTGACTTGTATTCAGCCAAGCAGATTTTTCTTCAAGAGAGTTTAGAATGGAGATCAGAAGACCTAAGTTCAGATAAGCTGGCTTTATGAAGAACAGACTTATATTCAAGAAATATGGGACACCATAATGAACACATGTTATCACAAAGCAAAGAAAAACAGTCAACAGAGGAAAGATGAAGCCAATTTATGGAAAAATGTACCTGAATTCAAGTGGCCACTTAAGTTTAATCTTAACAAAAGCCTTGTGGTCTTAGTTATAAGTATCTCTGTCTTAACATTAGTAAGTCGCTACTGGTCTGCTGTAGTGTAAAAATGCCTGATGCATTGCTATTTTTGGAAGGCACACACATACTCATGAATGTATGTGTGTATGTACACACACACACACACACACACACACACATGCACTCAGACAGAGCCAGGTATATCACTGAGTGATGATGGTGGCAAAAAAAAAAAAAGATGTGGTACATTTGTTTTACTGAACTGTGGGGGTTAACATCACTATGTTGATGTAAAGTTAGTAAAAGAAACATATGAAGTAGGGTAAGAAATATAATGACACCAACGATAGTAAAATAATGCTTAATAAAAGTCAGAAAGTTTTAAAAACTCGACACCTCACCGGTGTGAAATATTTAAGAATGAATTATTAAAATAGGAGACATCATAGTCAACTCGCTTGACTGTAGTTTGCTGTGCTGTTGGTGATAGGGTCTGGACAGAATTATTATATGATAAGATCAGGAGACATTACTGTTCTGTCCATACTCCTCTTACCTTTCTTATTTAAATAGATTCCATCTGATTAGAAAGAATTTTTCTTTCAGAAGTTCACAGTATCCACTTTACTAATCAGACAAAAGAAATCTTCCATTATAAGAAAATTCCTATTATTTTGTCCAGTCATCTTAGGAAATATATATATAATATGTATATATATACAGCTGTATTGCTCTGTGACTACTAAAATAACTAGAAATATATAATATGTTACCAGTATATATATATATATACACACACACATCTATATATTCCATCTTGTTCCACATTAATTTTAGCACTTTATTTATGGCTGTGCTTTCTTGTGGTTGTAATCGCAAACCATTGTTGTATCAGAATGCATATTTATATATGTAAATACACATACATGTTCCGAACTTGAAAACATTTACAGGGACACATCATCTGACAACAAGAAAGTATGTCTAGAATCAGTACTGTGGGGAAGGATCGGAATTTATAGTAGTAGCAAATGTACATGATTGATCTTCATGATTTGTATGGACAGAATAAAGGCATATGCATCATTCACATATGTAAATTGAGTACAGATATATTGTCTTAGTCCATTAGGGCTCCTATTACAAAATAGGTTGGGTACTTCACAAACAGAAGAAATGCATGGACCAGTTTTCTAGATTCT
The DNA here is from genome assembly GCF_031878675.1 of Megascapheus bottae. Classification (NCBI taxonomy): domain Eukaryota; kingdom Metazoa; phylum Chordata; class Mammalia; order Rodentia; family Geomyidae; genus Megascapheus; species Megascapheus bottae. The sequence continues at coordinate 35,266,141 of NC_143517.1, read as the reverse complement.
GAGAAGTTCGAGATCGTAATACCAGCAGATTCCATTTCGAGAGAGGACCTATTTTGCTGTCCTCTTGCTGCACCCTCACAAGATGGAAGAGTAAGGGGAAAACTGGCTTCCTCAGATCGAAAGCAACTCTTTATATGAATACACCTGGGATTTTGTTTTGATACATGAATTGTGGGGAACACAAACATTCAGACCATTGTATGGACAATTATAATAGCGGTACTAAGAATATGATTCGGTGATTTCTAAATTATAACAGCACTATTTCCTTTTAGGTCCTTATTTTCACTAAGACAACGTGTGTGTGTGTGTGTGTGTGTGTGTGTGTGTGTGTGTGTGTGTGTTGGGGGAGTGATGCCGAAGTTTGAACTCAGGAACTCATGCTTACTAGCCTGGTACTTTATCATTTGAGCCATGCCTTGAGCCCCTGATTTTTACCGTTGATTTTTTGAGAAGGGTTTTTCTACCCCATTTTGTGTGTACCTGAGCAGCCGTCCCACTTATTTAAAATTCTTTAATTGCTGGAATACAAAGGTACACATAATCACATCCAGCTTCACTCCTTGGAGATAGATTTTTTTTTTTGGTCAACCACCATATCCAGGTTCTTTCTGTGAAGATGGAATGCATCAAGACTTGGTCTGACCTCAATCCACAGTCCTTCCAAATTTAGCCTCTCGCATACCTTGACATAACACTTGTCAACTTTGGTTTGAAAAGAGGAAGAAGTCTAGCCAACTTTTCTGCCTAGCTTCCAAACAAGAGAGAAAAGAAAACAACATAGAAAATGTATAGTTTATTGTTTCCCTAATAAGCTGGGCTCATTTCCAGCATTTTACCTAGAAGTTTGTGTGATTTTTTTCTCCCATTAGGCTAGCCACTTTTTGAGGTCAGAAATAGGTCTTATTGGTGGTCACCCATGCATAAATAGTGCAGGGCTTTGAACATAATATGTGCCACAACAGTCGTTTGTTGAATGAATGAAACAATGGGTGACAGAATAGTGTGTTTGGCTGTCAATGACAACTTTCATATTGGAGTCTGTCAGCTAGTGAAACTAGACAATGAGTTACTTGCAGTGACATTTAATGTACAGTCTTTCATATTTCACCTCAAAACATTGGTTTTCTAGCAATGCATGTTTATTGGCTGAAAAAAATGAAATTTTAATACTGTGAAGAATGCTAGACAATCTTCTTTAGACAACACAAAGTAAGGGGGATTTTGGAAATTAAAGCAAGATCTTATGACCATGCATTGCTCTTGGATTTCCACTCCAAGGTGTAGAAGTTATACGTTTTTAGATGGAATTTGGTGGCAGTAGCATTTTGTTGAACAAGAACATTGTTAAAATCATTCTTTAGTGAGCTGCATAAGAAGCTGTGTGTTATTGCTTGGTGTAGTTATTCCAGGAGCTGGGAGTGGGCTGGTGGTCACATAGATGCTATATTTTGTGTTTACCAGTTGTTACTTTTGCATAAAGGGTTCCTTTTCCCCCTGAGAACACATACATCTATTAATATTTATGGACTATCTTGAGTAGTTTCCTGTAATGACTACATATTCACTTTTCCAAGCTGTTGTTCTTAATTTCTTTCTTTCTTTTCCTTTTTAGTTCAAAGTATCTGGAATTAAAACAAAATGGCTTCAATACAAAAAAAACCATACATGGTTAACATTGTCTTGATTTCCCTGCCCTTATATTCACAATTAGTTTGTGTCCACATTATGAAGATTTCTCATTAGCTTTGATGACTATGTTTCACCATCAATGTAAGTGGAGCACAACTGTAGCAAATGTCTGAGTCTGGTTCTGATCCTGTCCTTGGGCTGTTCTTTTCCCCCCAGCCTCTGGCTCTCCCTGCACATTTACTTACTCACAGGCTTGATAACATCCCAGATGACTGCTTTAATGTCAATCTTTATTCCCTTAGCGGAGACATTGAAGGTTCTCTCTCTCAATTTACCTTGAAATTTTCAAGTTTTCATTTGGCATTTGAAAAAATCAAATAAAATGACCTCTATGTCAAGGTCAACTTGGCCTTTTCAGGTCGTTTTATGTGTTCACAAAAACAGCCTCTGAATTTCAGACTGAATCTCTTCAAGGAGGAGGACCCAAGTGTCACTACAGCCTGTTCCTTAGGGATTTTTGTCTTTGTATCTCTCCAAGAGCACTGATCTCCATAGCCCTGAATGTGATAGCAGATCTTCACAGTGAAATCAGAGCCCCTCACTGTTTTTAACTGCCCTTCTAATATATCACAGGAGATAAGTTATCAGGGTTTCCCCCAAAGCAAACCAAAAGGAAACAAAGAAACTGAAGGATGTGAAGACAAGTTGGGAAAGGATAACTTGTGCCTATAGCTTACTTGTTAATTAAGTAGAGACACAATCCAATCATAAGTCATTCACAGGAGCAGGAGGCAAATAAATTGTAGTCACTTCAAATTAGATCACTCAACAGACCAGCCACAAGTTAATTCTTAAGCATTTAATTCAATGAATTGACACTCAAACAGGGAGAGGTAGAAACAAATGTAAGGTGGTTAGCGTGACTTAAACTCATAAGAGTAAATAAAAATTTCAGGCTTTGCCCAGTTTGCCAGTTTGCCAGTATTCAAAGAGAAGTTTAGTGTCCCACACTGTTTTCTTCTCATCTTCCTACTTTCCTGGAGAGTCAAATTGTGCCTTGGTTTTCTTATCTATGAAATAAGTAATAGGAATCTTTGAGAGTATAAGTTATAATACATTTAAAGCACTTATGAAGTACGTGATTTTTGTTGCATATTTATACTTGACATGCTAAAGTAGAAACGTCTGAGAATTTCCCATTCCATGAAGAGCCTAGGCTTTAATTAGGAATAAGAATTCTTTCAGGTTTAGGAAACGGATATGACATTTCAATCCCAGCATCTGATCACATGGCATTTATTTTCTGTTACATTAAAACTAGATATGTGTTAGCCCACAACTGGTGGCTCATGCTTATAATCCTAGCTGCTAAAGGAGGCTGATATCTGAGGATCCTGGTTTGAAAACAATCTGGGCAGGAAAGTTGGTTAGAATCCAATCTCTGAGTAAACAATAAAAAGCCAGAAATGGAGCTGTGGCTGAAGTGGTAAAGTGCTAGCCTTGAGAAAATAAACCCCAGGGACCACATCCAGGCCCTTAGATCAAGCCCTAGGATCCTCTCTCTCTCTCTCTCTCTCTCTCTCTCTCTCTCTCTCTCTCTCTCTCTCTCTCTCTCTCTCTCTCTCTCTCTCTCTCTCACACACACACACACACACACACAATCCCAACTAGATGCTTGCTGTAACACATTTTTCCCTCCTATTCCTTTATATAATCGATACTGGTATTTTACTCTTTGGGTAAGAAAAAATGTTGATCCTTGAATTTCTACACTTTCATAATTCCTTGGAGAGCAGTGCCTCTGATTTCCTTCTGTAAGTGCCATCTGTGTAGAAGGAATTTTTTTTTTGTCGGCTCCTTCTGTGATTCACTGTGACTCCTTAATATTGCAACCAGAATGGTCTTTTTTTTCTCTCTCTCCTCTCTCTCTCTTTCCTAATAAGAAACAGAACTAACATGACTGGTATCATTTTGAATGCTGGCATTTCTTCTGAATATAGTCCTAACTAGATTTGTATTTTTATGCTGTGGGTGGAAATGCCAGATAAGAAGAAACAGATGAGGCAGATGAAAGGAGGGGATGGGAGGAAGAGGTCAATTATTTGGATTTCCTTAGGTGGGACATTTGTTGCAGAAATGGCAACTGGCTCTTAAAAATACATTGGGGTTCAGTGCTATTAACAATAGATAAAGAAAAGAGGCAAGTAGCTATGCAGTGTTAATCTCACCCCTCACAAATAATGGCGGGGTGACATTTGACCATGTGACAGATGAGTGAGTGGAGAGCCCTGGGACTGTGATAGTGACAGTTTTCTTTTGCTACCCTTGTAAATTATTCAGCATTGGCACAGCACTGGGAAAACACAAGCCCGAGAAAGGGTAAGGGAGAAAAGGAATTCTATTGCAAATGAGAATGGCTGCTGACAAGTCCATTAAAAAACAACAACTCAACATCCAAGCTGTGTCTGCTGTCTTCAAAATGTCCTTCAAAGGTTTGGTTCACTAACCTCTCTTAGACATGCAAGAAGGTGCCAGAGAGGAGAGGAGAGCCTCTGTTGAAAGCTTTCCATATGTCTGCTCTTGCTCAGTGTGTCTGTGTCATTAGGAAAGATCAGATGATGCCTCTCCTATGCTCACATGTGTTATTAAAGCCCAAGGACTTAGCCACATATTTCCATCCCAGTAATTGCCTTGTACTGACTTCAATGTTTCTTCCCCCCTACCTGAGATTTTAGTGCCTCCCATTCCCTTTCTGTCTACTGTATTAAAGCTGCTATTCCAATAGAGGCAGGTGCTTTTTTTTTTGAGTGTGATTATAGAATTTCACAGACATGCTATAAAATGCTCTGGTACACTTTTTTTTTTTTTGAAGCGGAACATATTGTTTTTCAATGAGTTTTATTGTTTCTCTTTTCTCTCCTTGAAAGAGAAATGAGGAAGTCTTCCCATCTAAATAACCCCAAGTGAAATGGGATCCTGTGAGGTTTCGTGAAATAAGGCTGTGAACCAAGATTCTGATGGTTGAGCCAGTCCAGTTGCACTGCCCCAACCCTCTCTACCATTCACATCTGCTGCACAGCTGGAAGGCTGAGCAATTGATGTTTTTACATGGAGTGTCCAGCAAGGGGGGCTAGAAGCTACCATTCCATTTTTTCTGTTGGAGCCAATTTCCCTCTGGTATATCCTGCTACAGAAAAATCATTGGTAACATCTTGTATTTCTATAATAGATTTTATGTGACATTTTTGGAATATTTTACATTAATGTGTGGTACTTCTCTTGGTAAGGTATAATAAATGAACACTTCATCTCCATTTTCTGGAAGGGTAAAATGATACAACAGTAGGCTCAGAGAGGAATAAATCTGCTTGCGTGTCATGGATGGCCCCCAGATGTTCGTTTCTCAGCTCCCCTCTGCTCCAGAGCTCTACCATTCCTTGTCTACAGTTTTCTCTTCACAGCAATGGTATGAATTTCAAAGCATGCTCTTTTATCACCCCTTTTCTATCATGAAATAACACTACAAGATTACAGGAACAGCACAGAAGAATGTGTGGCTTAGTTTATGCATTTGCAGTGACAATATGGTAGTAACCCCCACCCTTCTTGACTCACCTAACATTTATTTTAGGCTGCTGTGGCTTTCTTGTGTCCTACTGCAGATGAACAACACACGTCAGATAGAGCATGCCTCTGGGATATAAACTTCCTGTGATTTCTATTTTTTGAATTTCATGTGATCATATCTACCTCCCATTCCTTTTTTACTCACCTGCACTCCTTCAATCACCTGACTTTATCTCTAAATGGAATCATGAGTTTAAAATTAGCTATAGGAAACATTTTTATTGTGATTATTATTACTGTCATTATTATTTCATGATGAAATGTAAAATTTCTATTCTGATAAAATAGGTCTATCCAAAGACAGACAACAGGTTCAAGTGACTAAGAGATATAGACATTTCACTGAGGAATCTTAATCTAAATGTCTGTGACCATAACTTAGTTTCTTTAAAAGAGTTTATATAGGAAATTATTTCTACATTTATCATATGCAGTAAAGGTGATCTTATCATTTCTATCCCTAAGGGAATTTCTCTGGATTTGATAGACATCCTGGGAGATAGATTATAGTCGCAAGAAAAGTGTTTGTTTATTTTATAGCTTATCATATAAGACTTATCACCCTCAGAAACTAGTGAGAGTCAAGTCATTCTTTATTTGAAGAAGATAAACAAAAAGAATCTTTATGCAACCAAGGTTTGTGCCTCAAAAATTAAGTTCTCTAAATGGTAGCAAATGGTTAGCTGCATTTCACCACAATGCTTAAAACATTGAGTTTTTTTTTCTTATATAAAATCTCCTGTCTTTAGTTTTTGGTGGCTATAGAAGGAACATGAAAGGACATTAGGGAGGCCCTGATAGTCTTTCTTGGGCGTTGCTGAGCTTTTTAAGATCCAAAAACTCTGTTGTCCCCAGACAGATGAAATGGCTGCTCCCATGTCTGATAGAACCTCCGAAGAATGTGTTCAACATCAGGAGGCTTCTGATGAAATATGGCTATAGAGACAATGAAATTCCAGGGGCTGATTTCTTTACTCCCATGCTGGAGTAAAGATAGTATAATTTCTTATATATTTCCTGCATTAATTGGCATTTCTTAGTTGTATACTTGCAAATGGAAATCAGACCTCTAGGTTACTGTGGAGTCTGTTAAATTAGAAGAGCACATCTTACTTTTTTCTTTATTAAAAAAAAAAAAAAAAAAAGCTGGGCCCAGAGTTTGGCTTAGTGGTAGAATGCTTGCCTAGCATGCATGAAGACAGGAGTTTGATTCCTCAGTACATAGAAAAAGCTGGAAGTGATGCTATGGCTCAAGTGTTGTAGGACTCTAGCTTTGAGAAAGCCCAAGGTCAGTGCTCAGGCCCTGAGCTCATGCCCAGGACTGGCCCCCCCAAAATAAATTAATTAAATAAAGCTGTACACTTAATCTCCTTTAAATGCTTTCTTTTACTTTTTGATTAGAAAAAAATGAGTATTATTTTGCCCTCACTGAAGCAAATTCTTCATCTGTCCACAACTGCTTGGTAAGAGTTGATAAGTGTAAGACTATGCAGACCACAGAATATGTGGAATTAGGGCCTATTTCTAGGTGAGTAGCTGCCCTCTACCAAGGTAATTTAATATGTGTACACTAAGAAGTTAAAATGAAATTCCTATTTTCTCCAAAGTTAAAAAGTGGGTTTCCAAAGAATAACAAGGGATCTCTATTAACCCCATCTCACAAAAACTGAGATTTCCAAAGTTCAACACAGTTTCTATCACAAGGTAGAACTTCAGAAAGCACATGTTGGGTGATTGAGTTGGTCACAGGTACGTGAATATGTATGCCGACATGAAGGTTCTGCTAAGAGTATATTGCTCTTGATGATGTTCTCCATAAGGTTCTTGGGGAAGCCTATTTGCAGAGGGAAACCTAGAAGTCATTTGGAAGCTGGAGGGCCTATAATGGTAGGCATTTATTGCTGGTATGAGGTGGCTCTACCTTAGCTCTACACTGGTAGGTCATGAGGAACTACGGACTACAAACTGAAGAAGTTAGGATGGACTTTTCAGCAGCCTTGCCAATAGAAAGATTACAAAAGATAACTTGTACTGTGAAGGGCTTCAAGTAGATCTGCCATTCTATGTCAAATTCTATGTCTGCCATTTCTATGTCAAATACTGATGTACCTAGTATTTTCTGTATCCTGAACATACCGTAGCCCATTGTTGTACTTTTATAAGTCAATATCAATGCTTTGATCTAATTTTGACCACTCCAGTTGATCTTCTCCCTGCTTTGAGGCTGCATCAGATGCATCAGATATGTTGGCCTTCTAGGATTTAAGACTGATGTATATATTCTATTTTTTCTTTTGGCTCTATGTTTTTGTATGACTATTATGAATTTTTCAACATTGGGCTATTCTTACTTTCTCGTTGGATATGTTTTACCCAATTATATAATATAAATGAGGAATACCTCATATTTTTCTTTTTTTTCTTTTTTTTTTTTTTGCCAGTCCTGGGCTTAAGCTCAGGGCCTCAGCACTGTCCTTGGATTTTCTCAAGTCTAGAGCTCTACCACTTGAGCCTCAGCACCACTTCCGGCTTTTTTTCTATGTATGTGGTACTGAGGAATCGAACCTGGGTCTTCGTGCATGCTAGGCAAGCACTCTACCACTAGGCCAAACTCCCGGCCCAACCTCATATTTTTCTTTAGTTCTGTTCTTCTTAATAGAAACACAAAACTCTATTGATATTAGTGTGATTTTTCTATAGATAGTTAATACATATCTATCTTTCTTCTGAGGAAGGTAACCTCTCTTTTTCTTGGGAAATAACTCTTGTTATTCATTCTGTGTAGCTTTGAGTCATTTTGAAACTATACCTACCTCTACATCAGATATATAACTAAAAACAAGCAATGTATTAATTTTTGTGCCCAGAATAGTTGGTACAAGTTTGCAAATGTGATCAATTTAACTCAATAAGATAAGGTTTGGTATTTTGTTAAAAATCTTTCTGGGAGTTAATGAGGGCAGAATCCTTTCTTCATTGGATTTTGTAGTAGGAGAATGTTTGGGGTTATCTTGTGACCAGTTGTTTAGGGAGATTGCCAATAAATAAATGTAATTCAGAGGAATGCAAGAAAAAGAGATATAAGAACTGTGAGTTCTGATAGGATTATTTGAGTTTCCCTCTACCAATCATAACTGAATTATGCCAGCTCTATTATTTTCAGTTTATATATATATATTTGCTAATAGTTTTATTTTATTTTATTTTATTTGCAGAACAGAGGTTTAAACTCAGGGCCTTACGCTTGCTACATAGGTAGCACATGAAACACACTTTCAGTCCATTTTGCTTTAGTTATATTTTAGATATTACCTCATTTTTTTGTTTGTTGGTTAATTTTGGCCTGGACTGACCACAAACCATACCTTCCAGATATAAGTCTCTTGAGTATTAACAAGTTCTTTTTGTGGACTTAGTTTTCAGATATCTAAAGAACATGAACTATCTCAGATCTGTTTTCCACATGATTAAGGATTTTATGGCAGTCTCTTCTCTTAGTCATTGTGCTATGTTTGCACTTATGATTTTTCCAGAGCTATAGATAACAGGCTGGAAATGTAAGTTACAGGCTGGCCTTAATCATTGCAGGATGAATGATCCCAGAAACTAATGTTCCAGACAGTCTGCTAGAGTAAACTGAGTAGAGAATCTTTCTTTCCTTTGTGTGTCGAGAAACCAGAGCCACTCCTTATCCTGCTTCTACTTCCCGTAAATGGTATGTCTGGAATAATGGACAGGGAATGGCAGAAAGTGTAAGATACAGGCCTGTTTTCCCCATTAGACTGTAAAAGCTCCTTCAGGAAAAGTGCTCAATCTAGTTCTCTATTCTATCCTCAGAAAGTAGACTACTACCTGGCAAAGGGAAGTTATTCAATAAATGTTGGCTGATCTGACAAGTAGAAAAAGTAAGATAGTGTTGCCCATAGTATATATTGCTTTTCTTTCTCTAGCTGGACAGATTCTTACTGTTTGAGTTGCCCAGACCTGTGTAGCTTTTGTGTGATATGTTCATCAGTGCCAACCACAACCTCAAGTAAATAGGAAAGAAAAATCTAACAAAGTCCAAGAAGGTACAGAAATGAACTTTCTCAGCCACTTTCATTCACAGGCTCCTAGGCTGCCATTGATCTGGGAGGCATTATATTTCTCTATGTCAAGCAGTGAAATAATAGACAAGTATCAGGAACATGGCCTGGAGCTAAGTGATGTTTAACTCTCTGTTCATTCTCTTACAGTGAAGGTCTAAAGGTTTCTTTCTTTCAGGATCTTGAAACAGATCGGGTACTCATTCCAAACTTAGCCAGCTGCAGGCCACAGGGACTTAGCATAAAAGAGAAATGTTGGGGATTGCTTATAGTTCATGGAACAGGGGAGTGTAGGGCTTCTGCAAGAGGGATTTCTGTGCAAGCTCAAGAAGTGTGAGATGAAGTGCAGAGAGGCTGGCTGTAGCCTCCAGGTAGACTGTGGCTGGCTCCACAGTGATCAAGCTTTCATAGCAGATCATCCATTAACTTTGTCAAACCAATCACGGTGCTCTCTGGGTTATTTGCACTGATATCAGGGGCAGAACTAATTAGCAAATACAATTTCTAGGTATTCCAAGGACCACAGACCTGTAGGGCATACTACCTCCTTCTTCTCCGAGCCATTCCTTCCAGTTTGGATGGTTCCATTTACAAAGAGAACAAAGACAGGCAGTAGTGAGATGTGCCAGGAATGGGACTGGGCCCAAAAATGGCTGGGACTGAGCCCAGGTGTTCAGCACGAAGCCTTTCCTGCTGGGAGGTCAGATGGAAGAAAGCGCCAGCTCGAGCTGTTCAGCAAGACCTGCCGGGCCTTTATGTGATTGAGGTCAAGTTAAGTGAAAGTAGTCTTCTTCTCTTCTCGCTCCTACTCCTGTGCCCTGGCAGCAAGAGTCTAACTAGGGAAGATTTCAGATGATGATCAATAACCTGAACAATGGATCCTTCCAAATCATGTTGAAACCCTAGGGAATCTTCAAAATGGGTACCATTTCCAGGACTCAGATGATTCCTGGTACTGGTGAAAAGGACAGCATAGCAGCCTGAAGTTTACAGAATTCTCCCAGATTTTCAGAAACTCTCCTGGTGGGGAAAAAAATCATTCTTGAAAAGAGGAGTAATTATGGAAATTCTGAGAAGCTCAGATCTGTGAGAGAGTAAACAAGCATGACTTGGGCTATGTAGCCAGGACTGTGATGGCTTTGGCTCTGCTCAGCACATAGCTGCCAATCAGCTCTAGGATACATATAGCAGAGGCTGGGGCTGGAAGGATCCATGTTGGCTTCAGCACCATGCTATTGTAGCAGAATTTAAGACACTCATAAGGAAATAAAAAGCATGCATTTCACATTGAATATAATGGTAAAGAGCACAAAGGGTGAACAAATGCAGCAGGGGTACTCGCTAGACTGTGTTGAAACTTCAACTTGTAGGCAGGGATGGGAAGGAAAATTGGAAGAGAACATGGGAAAGAGTGACCTTGTCCATAAAGAAATTCAGTCACGATCTGACTTTGTACCTGTAACCCTTCTGTATATCATCTTCATCAAAACAATTTTGAAAAAAATACACAAAAAATAAGCATTTAAAGGGAGTACTAGTAGCTTTACAAATTTCAGTGCTATGGTTGAAATATTGTTCTCAGGAACAGTAAACTAATTATAATGATAAGAGGATAAGAGCTAACAAGGATAATACTGACCTTGAATTGCATTATTCAAACCAACTTTGATTTTCTGCATAAATTCTGTGTTATAATTTTTGTTGTTTCAGAGGTGAATTCTCTGACTTGATTGAGTCCTCTGTCTTAAATCTCTTTCCATGAATTGCTGTTTCTGCATATCAGATTGCAGGGCTTGGTCTGTGGACTGCTCCTGTTAAGATTTTTTTCCATATATTTTTATTGTAATTAATAGAAGGGTTACATTATATTCACCAGATGGAAGGTGCATTATTTCACATACATTGAAACCCTTTCTCATGTCTTGGTCCCCATTTCCCTCCCCCCACCCCTGCTCCTCATCTTGTTTTCACCCTTCCCTATCCGACTTCAAATAACCAAATACTCATATATACAGTTTATCAGATAACCAGGTGAAATACTGTAACAATATGAGATAACCAAGGGACAGCAAAAGAGATGAGAGATAACATAGTACATTAAGGATAACAATCACTCATTATATGGCTTTTGTTTCTATATCCTGGAGGTCCTTTCATTTAGTGTCATACTATATGGCCTTATGTATCTAGGTTTTGTTCTATTGTAAATCTCTGCTAGGAGAGCCCAAGGTTTCTACTGATTATGACAAATGAGGGAAACCATTGAGCCTATGTTCCTTCGGTTAAGATTTTTTATCTGTTCTCTATCCTTGGTGGCAAGTAAAATTTCTTGCTCTGATCTAATGCTCAAATTATTATTTTTTGTCATCTGTACTTTATGTCAGCAAATATTTACATGTGGTTCACATTAATGCACCAGATCTTTTCCAAATTGTTGCCCTTTTTTTCTCTCCAACTGCCAAATGAGCATTTTTATTTAAACATTTTTTTATCATCTCAAACATGCATATGATAAATGCATTTTCCTTTCATTCCAGGCTGGTGCCTTTTCTGAATCTATTAATGCTTTCCTAATATTTGAAACAACTTCAATACAAACAAATGAAAGATCAAAGAAAGTAAGTTTGACTTTTTTTTCTTTTTAAAAATTTCTTATTGTAAGTTCTTTTCTATCAATCCTTTGCATCCTTTCTTCTTTCTTTCTTTGGCTTTTGTACTGTCACCCCACAATTCACCAACAATTGAGTTATTAAGTTGAACCTTATGAAATTGCCAATCTTATATGTCAAACATGGCCAAATAGAGGCAATTTCAAATGGATCATTCCAACACAGTAGCGGCTCAGAACTGTCTCTCAGGATTTATGGGAAATTAATGAAGTTTAGATTCAGGTCCCTTTAGGAAACAACTCAACCTTGTCTTAACTCTCAACGTTCGAAGCATTTTTCTTGTGCTCCAGAGTGCTTGGCTTTCTAGTTGCACTTACATAATTAATTCAGGCATTCCTGTAGCCATATATCTTCCTAGCCCTCCCCAACATCCCTTACTCCCAGATTTGGGGCAGGAGGCCATGGGAATATATTTCCGTGACACCACTTCAAATCCTCTTTGGAAGTAGCAGTGGAATAAATTTTTAATCAGCCAACTGGGGCTTTAATGCCTGTACTTCACTTACTTGCTTCTGCCAAAAAGAAAAGATCTTGCAGGAGGGCATGTGACTTGGTTTGTTTTGCCCTCTGCTCTCACACAGTCAGCTGGCCTTTAGGGCACAGCTTAAGGCCCATCTGTTCAATCAAGCTTTTGCCTGATTGACATGGGAGAATCATCCAGGTGAGAGGTCCCTGAGATTATTATCTCCATCTCTTTGTACAAGAAACCGGAGACCTCTGGTGCGGCAGCCACCTTCAAGCCACCTAAATGAATGAATGCATAAACAATATTTTCTGTAGCAATTATATCCACTCCAAAAACTTCTTCCTCCATCCTTTGTAGGACTCATCAGCATATAAACATATCCATAAATAATGCATTTAAAATATTCCAAGTGATTCCTGTAAACAAAATCTTACTGCCTCTAAAGCAAAATTTATATACTTGAAATCAGCAGCTCTAGTCACATTGCATTTGAAAAGGTGAGTGTGAAGCCTATATTAGAAGGCTAGTGTTTCCCTGCACAAGTGTTTTAAAGTTTTTATTACTCACACACAAATGTTAAATCAGACAGCTTTCATAGTTATCAACACTGCCTGTGCTTTCATGGCATACCACTTCATAGACTTCTTAAAACACCTGAAGCATACTAGCCAAACTTAACTTATACACATTTCAGTAATACCTAACAGATGAAGGCACACCTAAAAATCTGAAGAACATATATTTGTTTTACTGAAAGGACTAATCCATGACTACATTTCCCTGATTATCACAAAATTCTAATATTGTAAACAGTGCCACTGAAACGTTCACAAAGTCACTCCAGAGAGTTTTATTTGTAAAGAGTATGCTGTCCCTCTCTTCCCCACACTATCCATTCATGCACTGTCCTGCATTCCTTCCCACTCTTTGAATTTGACTGATGACTTTGCAATGTGCTGCTTAACTTATTAATTCATATCCCATGTTTTCTACACTCTTAAACCTACAGGCTTTGTGTGGATTCAGATTCAGTATTGTTGCTGAGGTTAATGAGAGTACAAGTTGAGATCTCTATTTCAATGTCCACCTGCCCCATAGGCATTTTCAGGAAACAAACCTAAAAGATCTGTGCTGAATATTTGAGGATAATAGAGAAGTCTAAAAACTCTGCTTTCCAGCATTTGCCTTTAAGATTTATAATCCCACAACAGAGGTAAAGACACTAGGGAGTTAGCATGAGACCTGAAAGAGCAACAATGTAAGGTTTGGAGCACAAGACAAAGTACAGAAATGATTACTAGCCAGAAGATATCACCGATTCTACTTGGTATAGCAATACAAAAATGGGAGAAAGGAATGTGGCTGGGCACTTTTCCCTGAGGAAGCAAAGGCTCAGCTAGATTAGAAGGATTAACAGGATTTACCAGGCAGAGAGAAGGGAAGAGATGCAGAGAGTATATAAAATGACCCGGCAGAAGGCCAGTGGGAGAGGAGTGCACAGTGGGTTCCAGGCAGAGTACTTTAGGAGAGTTTGTTCCATTAACACTATTTCCTCATTAACTCTGTATCTGAATAAGTACTTTCTAAAAGGGGCTCAGCAGGTATCTGTAATGACTGGAGCTATCTGAATGAAGTGGCTTTGTGTCAGGGTCAGATGCTCTGGAGGATGGGCTGAGAGGTGACCTCATTTAGGTTAGTGGCTTTCAAACTTGAAACCTGTTAAAAGTACCAACTCACTACACTTAGAGCCTTTGGTGTCTGGGGTGGGGCCCAGGAATTCGTACTGTTAACAAGCACTGCAAGTGAGTCTCGTGCAGAGAGTCCAAAATGACATTTTGAGGAATGGTATCTAGGGGAATTGGTGGGACCATACCAGACAGTCTGTTTCAGGGATCAAGGGAATTTTCTGAGCCTGATTTAATAAGTAGGATGATGATGTGGAGTACTATGTGCCTGGAGGCTTTTGATATTCATTTTCACATTGGCTCTGTCCAGTACCACCCAAAGTGGTAGACGATTTATCCACGAAGTAGGAATGAGGAAACTGAGGCTTACTGTAGTATGTGCATACAGCAACTGAGGAAACAAACAGAAATTTAAGTCTCTGTGTATTTGACTCCAAGAGGTAAGCACTTATCTGTAATTGTAGTTTGACTTGCAATACATAATGACAGCCTCTGCTCCCCAGACAGCATGCACACCTTCTACTGTCATTTGAAAGGGATGTGCCAGCTCTTCTGGGATCCTGGGTTTATGTCACTTTTGGCAAAGAGGTCATATGTCTGTATTCTTCTTTGAACTTTAAAAATAAACTTAAGGCTGTGTTCTTTATAGAAATCTTAATTCTGAAGTGAAGGTTAAAGTGAAATGACACATGAGACTCCAGTTTGTTCATAGGTGAACCTTTTCCCCAAAGCACCATTTGCTTTTTCCTCCTCTTACAGATATGAATGTCTGTTTTCTCTCTCACTTGTGCCAAGATTTGTGGACGGCCTCAGCCAATGGTCTCTAAGAGAGTATTTCCAAAGATTAAACTTGTTTTTCTCACACATGGTTTTGGTTAAACACACAAGAGTGGGAGATGAAAACTATTTCAGGAAATGAAATACAATTTTTTTATTTTCATAATGTTTGTAAAAAAAACTTTATAGTTCCTAATGTGAGCACATAGATGTATGTATATGTTCATATACATGTAAAATGCTTCAGGCTACTTTGAAATTTACAGTGCACTTTTATTGGCTGAGAACTACCAAGGGAGATGGAAGTCTGCTCTCTAGCAAACATCTCAGTTATACATAAGATTTGATGAGTTTTAATAAGATTTCAATGTAGTGTCAAAATTGTGGGGTGCAGGAGAGCATTGAAGTACTGGCTTCTGCATCATCTTTGGCCCATAATTTGTAGAAGTTCTCTCTGTGAAGAAGTTGGGGGAAGAAAGAACTGTATAAGCTTATTGAATGGCCTGGCTTGAATGAAATACTCTCAGATCCACTTACAGCAGACCATTCATTTATGTATTTACTAGTTGTTCTTTGCATCTAGGGAGGTGAATTGCATGTGGGCGAAATCGATGATTTCCCAGAAAAGGGTGAATTTTTCTCTTTCTAGAAAATAGAAAGAGATGTTTGAACCACTGATTCTGGCATCCCCATGCAGAGACATACACTTTAACTACAAAACAGCATGTTCTGAGTCTGTGTTTTCTCCGGATAGTAGTTGCAGGAACACAGTGTTCATTTAAATTAAACCAGTTCCTTGGATAATAACAAAGTAATTAAAGAAGCCACCAAGGAAAAAGAGCCAATTTATTTGAATCCTGTTCATAAAAACTACATCAAGAGCCTGAAGGTACAAAATAATGTGGATAAGATGGCAGATTGATGATTTTTAAAAATTCTGTGTGGGATGCATCTTGATATTAATTCAAACGAGTATCCCTCATCTGAAATACATGATGCAGTTTTTTTATCTTTCTTAAGAGAAATGAAATTCTATTAAAATACCTAGATAAGAAATTGCCTGATAGCTCAAAGTCCACTTGACCTCTAGTAATACCTTACGATGAGAACATTATGATTTATTCATACTTTGTACATTCCCATTGGAATAGAGAGGCCTTTGTCTTTAATGCTTTCAAGAGTTGAAATTCATACTGATTTACCCTACATATTACCTGAATCACAACGAGATATTTTCAGGCAGCAAGGAATTTCTTATTTCTGTCAATAACGGAAATCTAAATGGAGGTGAAAATGTGTATCATATTTTCACATGACTTTTTAAACACTGTAAGTTATTTTAAAGGGAAAAACAAATCAGTAAAATACTTCTCTTGTTTATATTCCATCAGAACCATGCGAAATTGAATCAGAGTTCCCAAACAAAACTCCACAACTGTGCTTTGTGCATTTTAGCAGAAGCACTGCTTCTTGTTAGAGGGGAGTGTTTCTGCCATGATCCCCCCCCCACACCTATATGGGAACTCCTCAGGTTGTCTGTTACAGTAGATTCCTTAAGTACCAGCTCAAAGCAGCTCAGTGGTTCATGCCTGTAATCTAGCTACTCAGGCGGATGCAGTTCAAAGCCAGCCCAAGCAAAAAAGTCCATGAGACCCTTATCTCCAATTAACCACTAGTAAACTGGAAGTGGCGCTGTGGTTCAAGGGGTAGGGTGGAAGTCTTGAGCTGAAGAGCTAAGGGACAATACCCAGGCCCAGAGTTCAAGCCCCACAACTGACAAACAACAAAAAAAAGATAGCAGCCTACTGTGTGAATTGCATCTTATAAAAAAATAGAATATATTTAAGATGAACTAATTCTAAATGAATTAATTTTAGAGAAAGAAAAGATGAAACAATTGTCTAATTTGCCCAGGCACAAAGTAAAAATCACAGAACTTGAAAGTTTGTCCACACATAAATGAATGGAAATATGCTTCAGCCAGGTGTGGTGGCTCACACCTGTAATCTTAGCTACTCAGGAGGCTGAGATCTGAGTATCAAGGTTCAAAGCCAGCCCAGGAACAAAAGAACCTGAGACTCATCTGCAATTAACCTCTAGAAAATGGGAAGTGGGGCTTCGCTCAAGGGTAGGGTGGAAGACTTGAGCTGAAGAGCTCAGGGACAGAACCCAGGCCAAATTGAAGCCCCAAGACCTACCAAAAGAAAGAAAGAAAGAAAGAAAGAAAGAAAGAAAGAAAGAAAGAAAGAAAGAAAGAAAGAAAGAAAGAAAGAAAGAAAGAGAAAAAGAAAGATGCTTCAGTTCGTTGTCCTCACCAATGATGAATAGGAAAAAGGAAGTCAAAAATAGTTACATATGGAAATAAAGGAAAAAAGAGACCCAGACCAATGAAAAGCAAAGAAGAGTAGATTAGAAAGTAAAACAAAACAGGAAAGAGAACAATGCAAAAGCAAATGAGAGTGGATTAGAAAAGTATGAAAGAGGAAAAAGCATAAAGTCCAAAACAGGGAAAGAAAATCTGAGTGGTGAGTAATTACTCACCACTCAGCAAGAACTGCCTTTGTTAATCTTGTGCTGCAATCTGCAATACCATCGTTTGAATCTGCCCCCCACCGCCACCCAGTATGACTGACTTATCCTCTCTGAGACACAAACTATCTGGAGAGTCTCCTCTGTTGATTCCATTGGTTCACTCACCTGCATCTTGCTCCAAAGGAGTAATTCCTTTGAACAGAAGAGCAAAGTGTGGTCAGAAGGAAGACTCTTCAGAGATTAGATTGAAAATCTAAGTCTTCTCTATTGATTTTTTTTCTTTACTTGCTGATCATAAGGTGTTTGTTGTTGCTGATTTTAAATTAGGAATAATTAATAGACATTTAGTATTAGAAAATTTGCCACAGTTGACAAAATTTAGCTAAGAGCATCTTCTACTACAATTTGCCTATCATTGTTTAATGTTTTAGGTTTTAGAGTCCAAGTGCTGTATATATTTTATTTAAGAGTGGCTTTATGTTAGAGATATTTATTAGTTTTTTACAGGTAGTTTTGGTTTATTTATAAGAAAGAGTTTATATGGTTTATATTTTCTTTACCTCCTCTTCTTCTTCATCCTCCTCCTCCTCCTTCTTCATCAGTTATGGGACTTGAACCTGCTGTCCCTCAGCTTATCACTCAGTGATAGTCTTTTCCACTTTTAGTTACAGTGCCACTTCTGGTTCTGGGGTGGTTAATTGGAAATAAGTCTCATGGACTTTTCTGCTCAGGCTGGCATAGAACCACTGTCCTCACCTCCTGAGTAGGTAAGATTTATTTTTTTTTCTTCTAAATTTTTAAAATTATTTTAAGTAGTTGTGTAAGGAGGTTAAATATAACAAAGCAGTTTATGAATATAATGTATATTAATCAGTATGTCACCCTTCAACATTTTCACCCCCCTTTGACTCACAATTCTCTTCACTTTTCCTGATTATTGACTGTATTCAAGCCCCAATTGTGGGGCTTGAACTCAGGGGCTGGGCTCTATCCTTGGGCTTTTTCCTCAAAGTTAAAGCTCTACCATTTAAGCCACGGCATCACTTCTGTTTTTTTCTGTGTATGTGGTATCAAGGAATCGAACCCAGGGCTTTCATGTGTGCTAAGCGAGCACTGAGCTCTAAATCAGTACCTATAACTATTGTGGTTCATAATTTTCCTAAATCCATTATTTCTCCTCTAAAAACAAGCTGGACAATCTTCTATGCTCTGTAAGATTCTGATAATATTTTGTTAGGAAGAAAGTAGTTACAGAATTAAGTTAATCATACTCCAAAATGTTGGATGAAATTAATAGCTTCATATTTTAATACCAATAGGAAGAAATTCCAGAGACTTCAAGAGGCTCTTGAGCAATGAAACATGACTTATGGGATATTTTTCTGGATGATATCGCCCAAAATGAACTGTTAAGGAATTTATGCTTAGTTCAATGAACTTTCCTAGATTTTAGTGATTAAAAAAGAATTTAAACACAGTCCCTACAATGAAAAATTTTATAATCGCGTGAAGGTTTAACTGAAAACCCATTTGAATCTCCCTGGCTTATTGCATTTTTTGGTCTGATACTTATAACCAGATTTTTACCCACAACCACATTTGTTCATACTACATTTGCTTCCATTTCTATGCATCCAGCCTTCTAATCAGCTGGTTGGGGCCTTACTTGTAATTGGTGTGATAGGTCAGGGCAAATATTCCATACTATGTGTTCAGGATAGGACCCTGATGCCATCCACTATTTTTCTGACATTGAAGTGGGCTGTGGGTGTTCCATCCACCTATGATCTAATGATTACAGCAGGAATGATTTCCAGCAATGGGCAAGTTTCAGAGAAACAACCTGTGATAGAAGGCATGCAGGGATCATACAACAGCAAGCAATTCACATGTCAGGCAATGGGTTGTTCCTGCTGACCATACCTAATAAAGAATACCAGAAAAATAGGTCCTATGTCCTTTGTTACAGGATAATACATGATCGATGAAGTGAGTCACTACTAGAGCCAGACCTTTCTCTCTGCTGCTAGGTCAGATGATAATGTGTACATGGTAACTCACAGGCATGCTATATGCTTCATTTTCTTCAAAGGCAAAATGATTATGGCCTTCAGAGTCAAATAGGTTAATGCCAGTAAAGGGCATATTATATATCACAGGCTAGGTAGGCACTGCTACAAATGCTAGTTTCTAGTTTAATGATATAACTCTTTATTCTCTTTTCTTTAAGAAGGTGTATAAAGGAGTTGGCATTTAACAAAGCATGTTTATGAACACAGTATATCTTGATCAGTATCATCTCTTTCAACATTTTCACCCATCCTTCTCCTATTCATCCCTTCCCTCACTCTTCTTAACGTTGTAAGATATACAATGGATTCTTGTCTGCCTTCTTCCCCTCTTCTCCTCTTCATTTGTCCACCCCTTGACCCCCCTTTTAACTACCTGACTCCTAGTGTATTATTTTGCTGATCTTTGACCATATTGTTTATCTGGCTTGAATTTAGAGATGATCATAATCAAGTGAGATTCTCCCTTCCTTCCTTCCTTCCTTCCTTCCTTCCTTCCTTCCTTCCTTCCTTCCTTCCTTCCTTCCTTCCTTCTTTCTTCCTTTCCTCCTTCCCTCCCTCTGTCTCTTCCTTCCTTCCTTCCTTCCTTCCTTCCTTCCTTCCTTCCTTCCTTCCTTCCTTCCTTCCTTCCTTCCTCCCTTCCTTTCTTCGTTCCTTCCTGCCCCCCCCCTCTCTCTCTCTCTCTCCTCCTTCCCTCCCTCCCTCCCTCCCTCCCTCCCTCCCTCTCTCTCTCTCTCTCTCTCTCTCTCTCTCTCTCTCTCTCTCTCTCTCTCTCTTTCTTTCTTTCTTTCTTTCTTTCTTTCTTTCTTTCTTTCTTTCTTTCTTTCTTTCTTTCATACTGAGGATGGAGCCCAGGCTCCTGAGCTTGCTAGGCAGATGCCCTGCCACGTAACCCATAGCTATAGCCCAATGTATTATATTTCTTTTGCTATCATAACAAAAATGTTTTCTACAACCTAAGTGGCTTAAAAACAACACATATATATTATCCTATAGGTGTGAAGGTCAAAAGTTTTAAAAACCTAAATTGGTTTTTATTGTGTTGAAATCAAGGTATCAGGGCCATGTTCTCTCAGGAAGAGTCAGAGAAGAACTGATTGCTTTGTCTGTTCAACTTCCTAAGGCTATCCTCCCATGCCTTGGGTTGTGGTTCTCGCTTCCATCTTCAACATCAGCAGTGCAGCACTTTAGATTTTTTTTACTCCTACTTATCTGACTGTTTTACATTAAATACCCTTGTGATTGATTGGACCTACCCAGATAATCTGGGATAATCTCTCAAAATCCTTAATGACTTTTCAAAGACCCTCTCAAGTAAGATAACACAGTCACAACTTCCAGGGAATGGAATATGAATATCTTGGAGGGGCCATTATTCTCTATATATGCAAATGTCTTAGAGGATGCTCATATAGCACCCCCTCTTCAATGATATCTAGAATAGCAGAGGAAGAATTAGGTATAACAGCCCTCATTCAAATTTCCAGTGTTTGAATGATTATTATATGTAAACATTGGCATTCATTCATTCAGCACTTGCATAATAAACATAACTTCTTTAACCAAATCAGCTTTTCCCTACCATGATTATACTGCAAACCAATAATAAAAAGCTAATATCAGGCTGCTATAACTCCAAGATTTAATTGCTGTTAAGGTGCTTCACAGGCTTGAACATGCTGCGATTTTGTTTGACATCTCTGTCACTAGTAAATGAGCTTAAGCTAAAGAAATTTGAGCCAATGATCAAACTGGACCTCTTGTGAATAAGTAAACAATCAAAAATTAGTTTTCTCAAGATGTGAAAATAGAAAAAAATGATTTTGTTCAACAGGTGAGAAATCTTCACTTCCATATTTCCAAATCAAGCAAGAATCTTTTCAACTCAGAGACCCAGAATTGCCCTGCTTACTCACATTCAAATGTAGAAGTAAGAGTTAGGTTGGGTTGGCAGGGCACTGTGATCTTGATGGAAAATATCTCTAAAGAATTTTCCTTTTCTTTTTCTGTAAGACAGTGGCTTTTACCTTGCTGCTTTCTTAGGCTGCCTTGTGCTTTTCAGAGTAGGAAGCTGCACAATGTTATTCCAATATCTGAATTCATTTGAATAGGAAGAACAGTTAAACATGGATTGCTCTCAGATTATTTCAAAAGGCGAAGACCTTATTATTGCTGGCCCACATGTCACTAGCTGTTGAATGACACCCCACATAGCATTTCATGGAAATGAAAGGAAAGAGGCTTTGTTGCAAATTCATTCATACACTCTTGGGAAATTAGGACACACAGCAGATGTAAATCAGCCTTTAATCTAGGTCTATGTGGACAGGGCAGGGCAGAGGGGTGGCAGGCTGCTGAGAAGAAAGAAAACAGGTTGGGCCATTCACAGATGCTGCCCAGTGGTATTTATGTCTATCTTGTTGAATGTTCTTCCTTTGCTTTTGCACTATGATTGGAGTGAGAGGTGACCCAAGTTGGAGAAATCTTGGTGGAACCTGCCTGCATGCAAACATTGGGCTTCCTGCTGTTCTGCTGGGAAATTATCTCTTAAGCTTAGAATCCCTACAGGGCAAGATTCTCAGCAGGTTGCAAAAAATTATTTGTCAACTTCCTTAAAATTCTCTGGTGAGTATTACGTATCTAGAGTTATACAATTCCCCTCAGACGAAGTAGCCTTTTGGACTGGGATCTTGAAGTGTGCATCCTTTCACCGAGTACCTTGGAAAGCTCCCGTTCCAGGTCTTGACTCATCTCTGCACTAGTTTTTTTCTGCATGAGCATCTCATGGACCAGGTAACGTGGAGATAGCCATGCTTTACTGCTTCTGTTTAGCTGCTTGCTCGATAGTAGGTCTCCAGTGCAGATCTCCAGTGCTATTCTATTAGCCTAATCACAGTGTAATTCCACTTGGATGCAAAATTAGCAGCAGAATCATATTTTACTTTTAGTTTCTAATTGGCAACAGTCACATGCCTTTATTAAACTATTCCAATCAAGTCTTCCCAGCATCATACATTCGCTTATCACCAGGCCCACCTGCAGTCTGCTCTCTTCCGGGCCTCTTATCAGCAAAGCCAATTACTTTCTCACGGGCTTGCTTTGTGATTTTGCTTATAGACTCCACCACACCTCCACAACTAAGCCTGTGAGGTATTAGGTAAATTCTATTCCTGATCCTCCCCCCTTGCCCTGTGTGAGACACCACCTTGAAGTGGAACATGAGTTCTCTGCCTTCCTTTCTACAAAGAAACCTTCACAGACTTATTTTTATTTAAACATTTTCTTGCTTGTATGCATGGCAGGGTATGTGTGTGTGTCACAGGAATCTGTTTATTCTTTCCTTATTTTTTCCCTTTCTTTCTTGCTACTACTTTTCCCCTTTTCCTTAGTCAATGTTCCAATGCTTATTTACTTTCTCAATTAAATATGACTGTTTCAAAATGAAATAATTTCTTCTGCATTTCTATGTCAAAGGACTCAACCATTTAAAATAGATATAGGGGAGATGTTAATAAGAAAGAAGAGCAGGCATTTTGCCATTAGATCATTAGGTCTCTTTTTTGCTGGGGTGTGGGGTAAAATTTAGTGCTCTAATTCACCTGTCTTAATCTGTTTGTTTATCTCTCAACTGGGAACATCATGCTTGCTTGCAAGGGTTGTGAGAATTTCCTGTGCTTAAAAGAAGAAAGTATTGGGGCATGTGAGCATTTACAATGTCACATCTTCTCCTTTCATGCTTTAGCAGGTATTTTTTTTTCCCAAGCAGTTAAGTAAGCATTGGGTTGAGAAACTTTAGAGGAAAGAAAGATAAATAAAATGATATATGGCTTGGAAAAGTTTGTAATCGAACCAATAAGACCCAGAAAAAGCAAAGTCAAACCAAATGTAAGAGAAAAGAGAACCCTACATTTCAGGCAATTAATAGACTAAAATCTCATATACATTGTAACTGAAAAGAATATGGCCTTCTGGTAATAAATTCATATAACTAATTATTCACCCCTATTTTCCCTTTCCTCCTTACCTGGGCTGTACCCCTCAAGAAACCATGCAATTAACAGCAATAACCCCAGCAGTAACATAATTAATATCTGTGAAGCACTCAGAGGCAATAAAGTAGCAGAGGAAATCAAAATGGTATCTATGTAATATTCATATTAAATTTAATAACTATTTAAATATTTATAAATTATCAGGCATTTTTTATTTGCAAAATGCTTCACAACCAGTTTTTATTAATTATTAGATACCACTTATCCCTTGGCACTCAAGTTTCCAGATACAGCAGTACTGATTTTCTTTTATTAATCTTAAAGAAATATTTAGCTTTATCAAGCACTTTTCTAAGTTCTCTATCCCAGTTATTGGGCCATGTAGAAAACAGAAATCAACCAGAGGTAAGCATTATTTTTGGACCATCTAATCATACATACAGTCATTCCAGAGTTCAGAAAATCTCAGTGGTTCACCCAAGGTCACGATTTTGGTCCTATTAATGACAGAGTGTGTAGAAGTCCTGCATTGGATTACTTATGGAGTATTTACAGCTGCTATAAGGAAATCACAAAGTTGTGGCTGTCCTCACTGGGTGGGTTAGAACTAGGGTTTTGTGACTAAATCTTAGCAATATGCATGCATTTTCTGCAGGGTCTGTGTGAATCAGTTCTCTGTTGAGGATAGTATTGCCTGGAGCTGCTCAAGTCCTGACTCCCTGAGAGCCATATTGCATATTCACTATAGTTCTCAAAATAGGTCATGACACTGTGGAAGCAGATTCATTCAGGACTTCTCAGCTGCCTGGGTTCTCCCATGCCTTTCATCTGGCTTTGTGAATATATGTGTCATATGACAGAACCCTGTTTCATGTTCATCATCCCACATTCCATGCTGAACTTACCAAAAACACATAGCCTATGTCTCATCACACCTTGTATTTTCATCCTGCTTGAGTACTCGAAGTCAGGGTATATGCTGTACTGATTGATGGCAAGTAATACAAACACAGGGACCCGACTTAACTTTACCTTTAGAATATGCCTGGTGCAATGTGTGGTCCATAAGAAAGGGTTAATGAATATTTATTTTATTATTTTATTAATAACTATTAATAACTACATGCAGCTAAATTACTGTCGTGGTGTAAGTACTATTTTTTTATAATATTTATAAATCAGTGA
Source organism: Megascapheus bottae (assembly GCF_031878675.1). NCBI lineage: Eukaryota > Metazoa > Chordata > Mammalia > Rodentia > Geomyidae > Megascapheus > Megascapheus bottae. The sequence continues at coordinate 35,241,422 of NC_143517.1, read as the reverse complement.
AAACAATGAATTGCTAAGCAACATTTTCACCATCAGAAGTCATCAAGTAGATTCCAATTTGCCTTTTTATAGGCTAGGCTAAGGAAAGTATTTGGAACTGAACCAAGGGCTTAGATATAAATAAGCACTCTACCATTTGAGTTATTACCCACCAACCCCCATCAGATTTTTTTTCTGACTTAGTAAGAACCATTTTTTGTTATTCTTTTTTTCATATATTTTTTATTGTAATTAATGAAAGGGCTACATTGTATTCACCAGATAGAAGGTGCATTACTTCTCATACATTGATACCCTTTCTCATGTCTTGGTCTCCATTTCCCTCTCTCCACCCCCATTCCTCATCTTGTTTTTCCCCCTTCCCTATCCAATTTCAAATAAACAAATATGCATATGTTCAATATATCAGATCACAAGGTGAAATACTGTAACAATATGAGATAACCAAGGGATAGCAAAAGAGATGAGAGATAACATAGTACATCAAGGACATCACTTGCTTTATGGCTTTTGTTTCTATATCCTAGAGGTCCTTTTGTTTAGCGCCATATTATATGGCCTTATGTATCTAGGTTTGTTATATTGTAAATCTCTGCTAGGAGAGCCCAAGGTTTCTACTGAGGAAAACCATTGAGCCTATGTTCATTTGAGTCTGGCTTACTTCACTTAATATGATTTTTTCTAAGTCTTTCCATTTCCTTACAAATGGGGCAATGTCGTTCTTTCTGACAGCAGCATAGAATTCCATTGTGTACAAATACCACATCTTGTTGATCCATTCATCAACTGAGAGGCATCCAAGTTGGTTCCATATCTTTGCTGTGTTAAATAGTGCTACAATGAACATCATTGTGCTAGTGGATTTAGTATGTCCTTGTTTCTGGACAACTGGGTAAATGCCAAGTAGTGGAATTGCTGGGTCATAGGGGAGTTCTATGTTTAGTCTTTTCAGGAGCTGCCATACTGCTTTCCATAGTGATTGAATGAGTTTACACCCCCACCAGCAGAAGTAGTGATCCCTCCTGGCTACATCCATGCCACCATCTGTTGTTGTTAGATTTCTTAATCATGGTCATTTTTAACTGGAGTTAGGTGGAATTTTAGAGTAGTTTTGATTTGCATTTTGTGTATGGCCAGAGATGTTGAGCACTTCTTCATGTGTCTATAGGCCATTTTTATTTCTTCTTCAGAGAAGACTCTCTTTAAGTCTTTGGCCCATTTTTTAATGGGATGGATGTTACTTTGGAGATTAGTTTGGGAGTAATTCAATTTTTTGAGCTGTTGACATACTTTATATATGAGGCTTTTGTCTGTTGTATGGTTAGTGAAGATCTTCTTCCATTCTGTAGGCCTTCTAGTTAATTTGCTAGTTATGTCCTTTGCCATACAGAAGCTCTGCAGTTTAATGCAGTCCCACTTATCGAGACTTTCTCTGATTTGTTGTTTATGGGTCCTTATTAAGAAAGTTTTGACCTGTGCCAAGGAGACCTAGTGTATCTCCTGATCCTTTCTGTAAAGTTTTCAGTGTATCTGCTTTTTTTTTTTTTGCCAGTCCTGGGCTTGAGCTCAGGGCCTGAGCACTGTCCTTGGACTTTCTTAAGGCTAGAGCTCTACCACTTGAGCCTCAGCACTAATTCCAGCTTTTTTCTATGTATGTGGTATCCAGGAATTGAACCCGGGTCTTCATGCATGCTAGGCAAGCACTTTAGCCAGTAGGCCAAACTTCCGGCCCACAGTGTATCAGCTTTTACCTCTAGGTCTTTGATCCATTTGGAGTTAATCCTGGTGCAGGTGACAAAGAAGGATCCAACTTTAGTTTTCTGCAGTTGCTTAACCAGTTCTGCCAGCACCACTGTTGAAGAGGCTGTCTACCTTCCATTCTATTCTTTTTGCTCCCTTATCAAAGATTAGGTGACCATAGGTGTGTGAGTTAATATTTGGGTCTTCAGTTCTATTCCATTTATCTTCAGGCCTGTTCTTGTGCCAATACCAAACTGTTTTGGTCACTATAGCTCTGTAATGGAGTCTAAAGTTTGGTATTGAAATTCCTCCAGCACTGTTCTTACTGCTAAGAATTGTTTTTGCTATAAGGGGACTTTTACTATTCCATATGAAAGTTTGGATTGCCTCTTCTATTTCTTTAAAGAATGACATTGGGATATTGAAGGGTATTGCATTGAATTTGTAGATAGCCCTAGGCAAGATTGCCATTTTTAAGATGTTAACTCTTCCAATCCAGGAGCATGGGAGGTTTTTCCATTTCCTCAATTCTGCTTTAATTTCCTTTTTCAGGTTTTAAAGTTTTCATCAAAACGGTCCTTTACATTCTTAGTTAAGTCAATTCCTAGGTACTTTATTTTCTTTCAAGCTATTGCAAAAGGAGTTTCTTTCCTGATTGTTGCCTTGTTCCTCTCATTGTTGGCATAGAGGAAGGCTGTTGATTTTTGAGGGTTAATTTTATACCCTGCTACCTTGCCAAAGTTTTGAATCAGCTCAAGCAGCTTGGGAGTGGAGTCTATAGGATTCTTTAAATACAGATTCCTGTCGTCTGCAAAGAGGGACAGTTTCACTTCCTCTTTCCCTATTTGGATCCCCTTTATGCTTGCTTCTTGCCTTATTGCTCTGGCTAGAAATTCTAATACTATGTTAAAGAGGAGTGGAGAGAGTGGGCATCCTTGTCTCGTTCCTGATTTTAGAAGAAATGGCTTTAGCTTTTCACCATTAAGTATAATACTAGCTGTGGGTTTGTCATACACAGCCTTTATTATACTGAGGAATGCTCCATAGATTCCTAGGTTCTCCAGAGCTTTTAGCATAAAGGGGTGTTGGATCTTGTCAAATGACTCTTCTGCATCTAATGAGGCAATCATGTGATTCTTGTCCTTGCTCCTGTTGACGTGTTGAATTATATTAATTGATTTTATATGTTGAACCAGCTTTGCATCCCTGTGATGAATTCTGATTGATCATAGTGTATAATTTTTTTGATGAGTTACTGAAGATGGTTGGCCAGTATTTTGTTGAGAAGTTTTGCATCAATATTCATCAAAGAAATGTGTCTACAGTTCTCTTTCTTTGATGAATCTCTGTCTTGTTTTGGGATGAGAGTTATAGTGGCTTCTTAGAATGAGTTTGGCAAAGAGCCTTCATTTTCAATTTTGTTGAAGAGCTTGAGGAGTATTGGTGTGAGCTCTGCTTTGAAGACCTTATAGAATTCAGCTGTGAATCCATCTGGCCCTGGTTTTTTCTTGGATGGAAGGTCTCTTATTGTCATTTCTATTTCAGTACTTGAAATAGGTCTGTTTAGTTGGATTAGGTCTATTTGTTTCAGTGTGGGTATGTTACTATTGGCTAAAAATTCATCCATTTCTTCTAGGTTCTCAAATTATTGGCATGAAGGTTTGATAAGTATTTCCTCATAATGCTCTGGATCTTAGTAATTTCTGTCGTGTGATTACCATTCTCATCTGTGATTTTGTTTATTTGGGTGTACTCCCTTCTTTTTTTGGTAAGATTTGCTAAGGGTCTGTCAATTTTGGTAATTATTTCAAAGCACCAACTCCTTGTTTTGTTGATTCTTTCTATAGTTTTTTGGACTCCTATTCATTTAGTTCAGTTTTGATTTTAATAATTTGCTTCCTTCTACTGGGGTTAGGGTTGGTTTTTTGCTCTTTTTTCAAGAGCTTAAAGTGGGACATTAAATTGTTGGTTTGAGATTTTTCCAATTTGTTAATGTAAGGCCTCAAAGTTATAAATTTTCTTTTGAGTACTGCCTTTGCTGTGTCCCAAAGGAGCTGGTATTTTGTATGCTCCTTTTTGTTAAATTTCATAAATGGTTGAATTTCTGTTCTAATCTCATCGATGACCCATTGGTGATTCAACAATGTGTTGTTCAATCTCCATGAGTTACAGGATTTTCATTGCTGGAGATTGGTGTTCAGTTTCAATTTGATGCCCTTGTGGTCTGAGAGAATGCAGGGAATAATTTCAATGTTTTGAATCTGCACAGGTTTTTTTTAATGCCCTCTAATGTGGTCTATTTGGGGAAATGTTCTATGTTCTGCTGAAAAAAAAGTATATTGTGATGCTGCTGGGTGAAATAATCTGCAGATGTCTGTTAGATCTAGTTGGTCTATACAGTTGTTCAATTTGAGGTTTCTCTGTTGAGTTTTTGCCTGGTTGATTTGTCCATAAGTGAGAGTGGTGTGTTAAAGTCACCAACAATCACTGTGTTTCAATCTATGTGTGGTTTTACTGAAAGTAAAGTTTGCTCGATGAAGTTCAATGCTCCGGGATTAAGTATGTAGATATTTAGGATGGTTATGTACTCCTGGAGGAAAGATCCCTTTATTAGTATGTAATAACCTTCTTTGTCTTTTCTCACTAATTTTAGTTTGAAGTCTATTTTATCTGATATGAGGATGGCAAATCCAGCCTGTTTATGGGGGCCCATTGGCTTGATAAACTTTATTTCAACCTCTCACTTTCAAAAGATGTTTATTTTTTATGGCTCAAGGTATGTCTCTTGAAGACAGCAGAAGGATAGATCTGGCTTTTTGATCCAACTAGACAGTCTATGCCGTTTAATTGGAGAGTTAAATCCATTGATATTGAGATTTGGGATTGAAAAATATTTACTAGTTCCTGCCATTTTTAAAAGCTTTCATTAGGGCCTGTGGCTTCACAGTTCTTGCAGTACTTAGTTGGTATGATTTTTAGGTGCCATTTCTTTGTCAGTATCACGTTTGTGTTGGTTTTCAATGTGTAAAACATCTTCGAGAATTTTGTGTAATGCTTGTTTTGCTCCTATGTAATGTTGCAACCTCTCGTTGGAATGGAAGATTTTTATCGTTCCCTCAGTTTTGAATGAGAGCTTAGCTGGGTACAGTATTCTTGGTTGGTAGTTATTTGTTTTAAGGGCATGACATATATCCTTCCAATCTCTTCTTGCTTGTATGGTGTCTGCTGAAAAATCTGTGGTTATTCTGATTGGTTTTCTTCTCCCTGGCTGCTTTTAGGATCCTTTTTTGGGTCTCTATTGTTCCTGTACAGATTTTTAATGTGGCATTGGGATGTCCTTTTCTGGTCAGGTCTGTTTGGGGTCCTTAAAGCTTCTTGTATCTGAATGGGCCTGCCCTTTGGATATTTGGGAAGTTCTCTGACATAATTCCCTGAATTATATTTCCAATACCATTGACCTATTTCTCCAGGCCCTCCTCAATACCATTTAGCCTTAAATTAGGCTTCCTAGTTGTATCTTGGACCTCATGAAGCTTTCTCTCATATTTCCTACATTTGGTTTCCTACATTTTCTGTTCTTTCTCTATAACAACTAGATTATCTTCAATCCCGGAGATTCTCTCTTCTGCATTGTCTAACCTGCTATCAATACTTTCTACTTTATTCTTCATCTCCCTTCATTCTAATTGCTCATTTTTGATGCCTTGCATCTCTTGTTTTAGATCATGTATGGACATCTTTAACTCCTTAATTTCCATTTGAGTGGTTAGCTCAGCAGCTTTACTCATTGTACATTTGTTGCAGTTCATTCAGCTTTTTTTGTGGATTCTATGAATTTGACCTTTTTTTTTGTCTAGCCTCCTCGTGCTCATCGAAATCCTTTATTATGGCCTCCTTTATGGCTTCCTCACGTTCACCTATCACCTTCTTTATGTTTCATCTCATTTAGATATGGCTTCCTCACATATCTCTTTCTGTATGTTTTCAAACTTTTAATTAATCATGTTTATCAATTGCATTTGTATAGCATTTGGAGCTGGTTTTTGCCATTGACTGCTCCATTGCCTGTTTATATTGGTTGGGAGATGCTATTCCTTGATTTGCCATTTTTCTTGAGGGTCTTGTTTTGCACATTTCTAAGTGGGAGCAAGAATAATACTGCACAAGATTGCAATTTTTAAGATATAACCGACCTAGATTTCTTTAGCTGGCCGGACAATAGATGTTCACAATTTTAGATTGATATTATCACTCTCTCTCTCTTTTTGTGCACTTACAGACAAATCTAACACCACCACCTGTCACCATTTTATGACCAAAAAAAGCCCCTCAATTCAATCTCTATTCTATTTAAGTTCCTCTGGACCTAATTGAAGACATAAATATACAATATTGCTCAACAACCATCAATTGTAGATCCATGCATTTCAAAAGCTGAAGGATGAACAGAGGACCAGAGATAGGAAAATAGTATGAGAGACAAGAGGGCAGGTAAGAAAAGAGTAATGTAGGAGTGTAAGATTAATATAGTAATGAAGAAAGGGATAGGGAAAGGATAACTGACCTAAGGTAATAGAAAGGTAAAATAGTTGAGTACAAAATTTAGAAAAGATAAAACCTATGAAATTAAGAAGAGTAAGAAGAAGAATATATACTGAAAAGAGGAAGTTATATCTAGGAGAGATCAATAATAAAAATTTTGAAAAAGTGAAAATAAACAAAAAAGAAAGAAAAACAAGAAAAAAAAGGTGTTGGGAGATCCCACACAATTATGAGTTCTTAGAAAACAAATACTAGGGTTAAGAACCAACAGATTAAAAAGCAGGTAACTATCAATAAAAATATAATTTGTATCCAGTCTGTACCCAGTGCTGTCACTATGTTTCTAAGAACAACCACAATCACAGAAGGAAAGCAGGAAAAAGAAAAGGGAAAGAATCATAACATTTAAAAAAAAAAAGGATCAAGGTAAATGGAAAAAAAAATCTGCAAAGAACACATAAAAATACAAATGAAAAAAGGTAGAAAATAAAAAGGGGGTATTCTTCAGCTTTTTTGGGGGGCCGGGAGGTGGACAGGATAGGAAACTTGTGTCTCTACTAAATTTGGGATCCAAACACTTCAAAAAGTCTTTTTCTCCTGTGATTTGTCTTTGTGGTTTTTCTGATCAGTTTGCTTGATTGGGTAGAAAAAAAAAAAACACTGGTGGAGTCTCCAATGGCTTTGTTTTTCAGGAGTATGGCCCCGCCCAGGGGGAGGAACTTCCGCAACACCTGGGGCGGATGTCCGGCTAAGCTGCCTCTGGGAAATCCTTTGCCCTTTAGAATGATGTTGCTGCTAGTGCCACTTCTCAGGCTCGAGTTGTTTTGGCAGGGTCAAAGATGTTTTGATAGTCAAGATGGCACTGTTGTCAGCTGGTGGGGGAGAGGATTCCTTCCCAATGCCGTTCTGCAAGCAGAAGTGGAAACATCCACAGAGGTACTCACAAATTGCTGGATTTTCTGGTTCTGTGAAGCTGGCAGGTCCGCGCCATGGCTGGGTGACGGCTCTGGGCTTGCGCAGGCTCCGTCTGGAGCTGGCAGATCTGCACTGCCAAGAAGCGCTGTCTGCTCAGGTTCTGGAGAGAGGCTTTGGCTTTGCATCGGCTGGCCCCGCTCCAAGATACCTTCTTAAACTGGTTTCCTGCTTTTCTCCCCTCTGACTGAGATCTCTGTGATGCTAAAGCTTACTTAGGATGGATCTTTGGGTATGAACTTTCCCCTACTATGCTGGAACTGGTATCTTGGCGAGAGCTCAGAAAGACTCACCCTGAACCACTGCCATCTTCTGTTGATCTCTCCCCCACCAGATTTTTTGTTTTTCTTTAATTCTTATTTATTTTTGAGACTGGGTCTTTATACTGTTCCTTGAGCTGCTGCCATCTTCTGTTGATCTCTCCCACATCAGATTTTCTGTTTTTCTTTAGTTCTTATTTGTTTTGAGACTGGGTCTTGATACTGTTCCTTGAGCTAATCTCAAAATCATGATTCTTCTGACTCGGTCTCCTCAGTAGCTAGCATGGACCCGCAAGATCAATTCGTCCATTTGTCTTTAATATATTTGAATGTAGCATGTTTAAAAAATTTTTGAATCTTCCCATTTTAATATGGTGAGAAACTCAAAACATAATATTTACCAATTTAACCAGTTTGTATTGTACATTCAGTGGCATTAAGTACATTCACAAAGTTATGCAACCATCCTCTTATCCAGCTCCAGAATAGCATCCTATTTTTATGGGTTATAACACAGCTGTTTTATTATATTTGGGATGAGAGGGAATTAAATGTACTATAAATGTAATTTGGCTTTTAAGAAGTATATAGGAAATAATCAAACCACAAAATTCTGGATTAAATTTAAATACGCTATTCCTTTTGCTCTATTCTCATATTAAATTGTCTCCTGACAAGACAGTTTAATCTTGACAAGATAACAGTATATAAAGAAATAGCACAGTGAGGACATCAGCTGGCCAGGATTCTGATGACCTAATGTGGTTGGAGCTCAAGACCTGGAAATAGCTGTTAATTTGAATGTAATCACACATCTTCTCTCTTGAGTATCAAAGATGTCTCCAACTCTAGACTTTATGTGGGTAAACCAAAATCCATGGATTAAAATAGCCCACCCTAGAATTCTGTGAAAGTTATAAATCTTTAACTTCTGCTTTCTTATACACAGAAAATTAAAAAAAAATAACATATGGCTCTAGACTCACTGTTGCTCTTCATCACAGGGGATAGGTAGAAATTTGTAGCATGGGCCTGTCAAAAGAGTCCTTCCATACAACCATGACTACCTATGACCATACCAATTGATGGAACAATGGTCCTTTTTATACTTCTCACATTTTAAAACAGCTGAGATTTTCCTCAGAGATTAAGTTCTAGTGGGAAGATATCAGTGGAAAGTACTTCCATGACCCCCATCTTAATATGCTCTGAAAATATCCCATCTGGTCTCTCAGTGGCAAAGTAGCCATTCTTATGGCTTCTCCTCACCCCCTACTAAACACTGATACAGCAATTGGAATAAACTCTGGGATGGAGCAAAGTCTTACAGATGGATCTGTTGTTAAAAATAAGAACCATGCTCTTCTACTCTTGCAAGGAGAAGTTATGCTTCCTCTGAGGTAATAACAGACTCTGTAGCTCTACAGTAGCTATTTAGGTTTTTGACAATTTCATCATAACTTTTGTTCAGGTTGAAGTTCACAATTTTACCTCAAAAAAGAATTACCCAGAAACTTACTAAAAATGCAGATTTTTTGGCCTTACCCACAAGTGCTTATGCTTTCCTAAGCCTTATGAGGAAACCTCTGAGTCTGCATGTTTCCCGTGTTTCGCTAGACAATTAGCATGCAGGTGAGAACACAGCTGGAAAGGCAGCAGATGGGATTTGTTGTAAGCAGTTTCAATGCTACTTCCATTTGAGCTACATGGAAACTAACCTCAGACTGATTATTGCTAGCATCTTAAAACCACATTAACCTGTAGTATTAAACTAGGCTAGACACCTTCCCCCCCTATAAAATGAATATATAAAACTCACTACACAGAGTTTTTCTAAGGATGCAACTGGGTATTTCAAGTGAAGGCTTGAAAGAAATTATGTGAGCACATGTTTAAAAATTATTTTATTAAAATATTTTATCATCATTGGGCTGGTAGTTTGGCCTAGTGGTAGAGTGCTGGCCTAGCTAGCATGCATGAAGACCTGGGTTCGATTCCTTGGTACCACATGCATAGAAAAAAGCTGGAAGTGGTGCTGAGGCTCAAGTGGTAGAGCTCTAACCTTGAGAAAGTCCAAAGACAGTGCTCAGGTCCTGAGCAAAGCCCAAGACTGGCAAAAAAAATTTTTTATCATCATTAACAGCAACAGCATATCGGAATGGACTAACAAAACACACATAGGAAACTGATGATTTCCATCCATGCTTCTCATCCTCCTTTATTCTCACAGGGATGGATGCTAAGGTTAGCTGAGCTCAAATTGTAGTTATGAATCCTTGCTTCCATCCAATTCATGCCAGGCCATTAGAGTTTGTGAAATATACTCAAAAGCTTCTAAATTTTTATGTTTATGTTGATGAGTGGATGGACTTAAATACTTAAGAAGGATGAGCCAAGACATACAATTTAAGTCTATCCTGAGAGAATTTACCCTAGGGTGGTGGGTATAGCTTTCTGGGATCAGATATATTTTACATTTACATATTGTAGAAACAACAAACCCTGATATCTTAGTCTACTCTTGCCTTTTCATTATTTTAGTCACTTATTGATAATTTCTCATACATTATTTTATAGAATAACAGTACAGAGGGCAGATGTTAATCTTTTTTTATTTTATTTTTTATTCTTGAAGAAATGTATAGAGGAGGCACAGTTACACTCGCCAGATAGTAGATGCATTACTTCTCATACACTGATACCCCTTCTCATGTTTTTGACCCCATTTCCCTCTTCCCACCCCTTCCCAATCATATTATTTTCCCCCTCTTCCCTTTCCTATTTAGAATAAACAAATAAACATATATAAAATGTAACAGGTAACAAAGTCAGATACAGTAACAACATGAGATTAACCAAAGGGAAACAAAGGAGAAGAGAGATAATATAGTACATTAATAACAACAATTACACAAGATAAAGCTCTTGTTTCCATATCCTAGAGTTCCTTTCATTTTGTCTTATCCTATATGTCCTTATGTACCTAGGTTTAGAGCTATTGTAATCCTCTGTTAGGAGAGTCCTAGATGTGTACTCATTATTACAAATGAGGGAAACCATCGAGCCTATGTTCCTTTGGGTCTGGCTTACTTCACTTAATATGATTTTTTCCAAGTCTTTTCATTTCCTTCCAAATAGGGTAATGCCATTCTTTCTGATGGCAGCATAGAATTCCATTGTGTATAAGTACCACAGCAGATGTTAATCTTCTATTATACAATTGCTCTTATCTTGGGGCTTACTTTGGAAGCCATGGTGATTCCTTGATATTCTTGTCCACAGAGGTAACTGAGTAATTAGTACTCAGAGCAGACAAAGGAGATGTTGGTGGGTACTTCTCTCTGTAAGGTCTGCAGCTTCCTGAGTGTCATCCCATCAATTATTCTTTTATGAAGAGAACTGAACCTTAACTGTTGACTCCAGCATGTGAAGGTGCACCATTTCAGCTCTGCTGTCACAGCTTACAGTTTGCTAGAAAACTTCCCGATTGATATCCTGCAGGAACATCACATTAAACATTTCTCTTTCAGACAATCGGTGAGCATTTGTAATACATTATAAGGAGTGATAGTGTGAAGGAACCCATTTAACATTATTTAAATCAGCTTTTCTGAAGCCTATTGAAATTCAGAACATAGAATACAATACTGTGGAAAGGTCTATCAAATACATTTTGGGAAAACCTGTTTTAAGGGAGACCCTTTCCTGTTGGATTTTAACATCATAGGTCAGAGAATGGAAAACCATGATAAAAAAAAACTTCAAAGAGGATATAATTATCTCAGAAATAAACTTACAAAAGGTTGGAAATAGAAAAGTGGTTCATTTAGATTAGTTTTCCATAGTTTCTTTCAATACTTGAGTGATTAAAAAACTAATAATGAATACAAAAGAATTTGATGTAGAAATGATTATAGAGGTCATAGTCTTACATCAGAAAGCAGACAAATGCAATTATATTTCCAAAAACTATTAATGGCTCAATTAGTCCATAAATCAGATAATTAGCTGTTGTTCATTAGTGACGATTGTGTGTGTATGAGATGAAAAACTCGTATCTTTTTAATTTTAAGACATAAACTTAGGATCAAATAGAGTGTTTTGTATTAAGATTGTTTTATGAATTTTTTAATTTAGAGACATATAGTAAACTTGCCTTTCCATACCAACAATATTTACTATAGTTTAAATACTTAAAAATGCTAAGCTATTCCTTAAGGACAAAAGAGTTCAGAAGAACTTGCATAAATTGTCATTAGTAAAGAAATAATTCAATAAAATGGAAGCCTACTTTTTATTCATAATGACTAGTTTTCTTTTATTATGGGGATATTTGCTACTCTATTAGTAATGCAAGCTGATACTGTTACTTTCTATTATTCTGAAATAAAAATTTTTTATTAATAAAAAATGAACAACTAAAATTTCCATCACCTTGTAACTACTATGTCTCTATAATATATCTACAGTGTCACAGCAATGCATCTGTGCAAATCACACAGTGCTGATAGAGAATATATTGCAATAAACCTTTGAGAATCATTTGTAGCTGAATGTGTAATTGGTGATCACATTCACTTTTCCCTTTTAGCTTTAAGGCTCTTGGCTTTCACTGCCTGTCACTCAGGGCAATGGTTAGTTACTGTCAGAACCGCAGCTATAATTGGGAAAGGCACTTGTTAAACACAGAAGTTTGGGGGAGGTGAGAATTCATATCCAGCCTAGCGAGTCTGGGAAGTTTTCCAATCTTCCAATGCTGTACTAAGGCACAAAAGCCAAAGTGAATTTTATTACTTAGGTGACATGAGACCATATTTATACACAAGAGCTCACTAAGAATGTCCTTCTTAAGAAATTTGTTACATTAAACTTTTTCCTCCCAAATGGTTGAAAGTTTGCATCCACTCTGAAATGCCTTCCATTTATATGATTACTTTCTCACAAAAAATTATAACAAAATAACAAACTCATATTATTATTAAGAGAAAAAACTTCTTTGGTATAAATATTCCAGAGCCATCTGGAAAAAGAAGTGCAAAATTAGAAAGTGCAGCTAAATTGAATGTTGTTAATAATATTAGTTATTAAAATTGAGGAGCTCATGTGCTCATATTTGAAAAATTTGTGTTTTTCTGGATAAAATGGGATATTTTGAATTTTAAGGCTAAGATTTATGATGAAGAGTCACAGATTATTATAATAAACATATTCCAGCACATTATTTGATTCAATGCAAAATGGTTTTATAAAAATATTTTATACCTATTCAAAAAGTTAAACCTAGTGTCTTTTCTTCATTTAAATAATCTATTTCTTCCTGATAAAAATTTTGGTCAAAAAGTATTTTAGCAATGTTCATTGCAGCACTATTTACCATAGCAAAGATATGAAACCCACCCAGATGCCTGTCAGTTGATGAGTGGATCAACAAGATGTGGTTAGTCTATGCTGATGTCAGAAAGAACCACATCACCCCGTTGTAAGGAAATGGAAAGACTTAGAAAAAATCATATTAAGTGAAGTAAGCCAGACTCAAAGGAACATAGGGTCAATGGTTTCTCTCATTTGTCATAATCAGTAGAAACCTTAGACTCTCCAAGCAGAGATTTACAACAGAACAAAACTTAGATACATAAGGTCATACAATATGACACTAAATGAAAGGACCTCCAGGATTTAGAAACAAAAGCCATATAATGAGTGATAGTTGTCCTTAATGTACTATGTTATCTCTCATCTCTTTTCTGTCCCTTGTTTATCTCATATTGTTACAGTTTTTACCTTATTATCTGATATGTTGTATATATGCTTATTTGGTTATTTGAAATCTGATAGGGAAGGTAGGAAAACAAGATGAGGGTCAGGGAGGGGGGGAGGGAAATGGGGACCAAGAGATGAGAAAGGGTATCAATAATTTTGAAGTAATGCACCTTCTATCTGGTGAATATAATTTAACCCTTCTATTAATTAAAATGAAAATATATGGAAAAAAGTATTTTAAATCAGTTTTTTTAGAAATCAAAATATTTTGCATTAAGACTTGCTACAAATTTGAGGATGAGAATTACACATCCACCCTTTTCCCAAGAAATTTGCCTACTGTATTTCTCGTATAGTAAACTTTAGTTAGATTGATTATTATAATCTATCGTATGTAAATAATTAGAAATTTATTTTTATTACTATATTTAACACAAAACTCCAATTTTTCTATACATTTTGACATTTTTTTCTATTTTTAATCCTTTCATTTTCTTGTAAGATTAAGATATATTATTAAGGATTTCAGAAAAGAATAGAGGGACTCAAGTGAAGAGATATTGACTAAGAAATTTTTGTAACTATTGAGAAATATGAATCATCAGATTCCAAAAGCACAAATCTTCTCATTATTATGAAAATCTTTAACTTGTAGAGCATTCATAGAGCCCTCAGACTAGTCACTGGACTATTACAGACTCAACTTCTCATTCTCTGTTATTTTTATATAACTCATACATCTAACTTCTCTTACATTCATAATACTGATAGTTGTTATGCTTACATTGTCATTAAATCAACCATTAAAATGTTTTGATGAACATTGACAATAAGCTTCTTGAATACTTGTTTGTTAAACATGACATTTGAAATATGATGTAAAAATCAATGTTAATAAATTCTTTAATAAAAAAGCCCAGAAACACAAACATTAAAGATAAAACAATTCACCCACACACACAAAAATCTGTAATGCACTGTTTTTTTGTCATGAGGTCTGACTAATCTTGTCAAAAATTGACTGGACCAGAATGGTCTATCTTAATGAAAGTCTCTAGAACAACATGGAAAATGGTCAGTTTGTGAGACAACTCCATATCAACTCTGCCCCACAGAACATGCTACACTGAGCAAGATATGAGCAAATCACTGTTCTTCTACTTGGGACATTTGGATACAAAATAAATGAGATCATTTTGGAAGTAATAGTAACAATAAAGGCAGAGAAAAGGAATAAAAATGTAGTTTTTAGGATAATGAAGTGAGTAGAATTGAGTTTTGGTTTACTAGAATGTAAAAACATTCCTGGTGCAGCAATTAGCAATGGTAGGAATGTTAGATAAATGTAACAAACATTCTTCCTTAGGGATGGAAGCCAGAGTGGAGCTTTGACTGCTAGGTAATAGAAATGGGGATGCTAATGGCTGGCAGGAGTTATAGGAATTAGAGTTTCGGTTGGTCTTTCATCCGCAGGGGAGTTGTTATAAACTGAATATTCATGCTCCACCCCCCATTTTATAGATTTCAAACCTAACCTGCAGCTTGATGGATGATTCTGGAAGATATCCTTTAGAGGTAGTCAGGGAATGAGGGCAAAAACCATTTTGAAGCAGACTAGTGCCTATAAAGAAGAGAAACAATCATTTGTTTTTCATTTTCTCTCTTCCATGTGAGATCTAATCAGATGTCTGCAACCAAATTTGGGGTTCTTTTGGATTCTTTTAGTCAAATTCTGTATCTGTTGACACCTTGATTTCCAATTCCTTTGCTTCTAAGACTGTGAGAAAGCAAGTTTTCTGTTGGACTTTAGGGCGTTCAGCTGAAACAAAGTAAGGTCTAAGGAAGGACTAAGCTGAAAACTTCAATTTATTTAGTGCAGAGGTGAAAAACATACTGCTTCTTTCTGCTCTGAGCTCTAAGTTTAAAAATATCTACTCTGAAACATAAGCCATATAATGAATGATTGTTGTCCTTAAGGTACTATGTTATCTCTCATCTCTTTTGCTGTCCCTTGGTTATCTCATATTGTTACAGTATCTCACTTTGTTACCTGATATATCGCATATATTTGTATTTGGTTATTTGAAACTGGATAGGGAAGGGGGAAAACAAGATGAGGGGTGGGGGTGGGGGGGAGGGAAATGGGGACCAAGACATGTGAAAGGGTATCAATGTATGTGAATTAATGCACCTTCTATCTGGCAAATATCATGTAACCCTTCTATTAATTACAATAAAAATATATGAAAAATATCTACTCTGAGACATTTAAAATAGTTTGAATTTGTATCCTTTACAACATTAAGTATCCTTGGTGATGATATAGTAACACAAAAATTGGCCCAAATCTTATACCAAATAGGTGACAAGTGTGTTCTGATGCTCTGTGGTAGGAAATGGGAGGTTCTGCATGAAACACTGGTACACTTGATGTTTACCCAGATATTTCTGACTACCTGGCCCCCACCCAGGACACACTGATAGAATAGTGTAGTAGGAAATCAAGGCTTTCAGGTTTTCAGGAACGAATTGGGGAATGTAAACAGTTTTATGAGCTAGTAAGTAAAATGCAGACAATAATGAAAGTATATTAGACTGGCAGAAAAAGGATGAAGACTGAACTCAGATCAGTTAATTGACATTGGAAACTGGTTTCAAAATGTCAGTGTAATCAAAGTGATTTCATTCATCAAGGCAGGAAGGACCAATTGATTTGATGACAAGCACAAGATATTATTTGCCAGAAAGAGACATCATGTTTCTGTGTTTGGTTGTTTTATCCCGCCCCACTTTTTTTTTTTTTGAAGAATGGACATGTATTATTGTAGAATATGGCCCCTCCTAGCAAATGAATCCAGATTGTAAATTTGTTCTTTGTGAATTAATATTTAAATATCAAGTGGTCAGGCCCACTCTTTGAAGCACATGGCACAACCAGCCAAGGTCTTTTCCAATAATATTTGAGCAACGCAGTCACTTCTGCAAAAGAAAGAATGTTCCATCCACAATTCTCCTAATCATATTTGTGAAGTAATATACATTGTGTGTGGGGGGGGCTGGGCCTTGAACTCAGGGCACTGTCCCCTAGCTTCTTTTGCACTTTAGCCACAGCTCCACTTCCAGCTTTTTGGTGGTTAATCAAAGACAAGAGTCTCATGGACTTTCCTGCCCAGGCTGACTTTTTTTTTTTTTTTACGCACAGGGCCTGAGCACTGTCCTTGGACTTTTTCAAGGCTAGAGCTCTACCACTTGAGCCTCAGTACCACTTCCAGCTTTTTCCTATGTATGTGGTACTGAGGAATTGAACCTGGGTCTTTGTGCATGCTAGGCAAGCACTCTACCACTAGGCCAAACTCCCAGTCCCTTAATCATGATTCTTAAATCTCAGCATCCTAAGTAGCTAGGATTACTGGCATGTGCTACTGGTTCCGAGCTAGTATTACACATATTTAAACAATAAAATGATTTATTTATTGGGGTCATATTTAAACTCAAGATCTTTATATTAATGGTCTGTGTCCTAAGAGCTTTGACTCACAATATTTCAAACGTTATAGGCCTGACTGAAGGGCTGAGTACATCATTTATTTGGACATATTTAGTAGAACTTGTACCTCCTGCTATTATTTCTCTCTCTTCCCCTATTTCCTCCCATTCACTCCTTTCTTATTTATCTCATCCTCTTTTTATTTCATAAAGCCATGAGCCACATATTTCATACACTAAGTAGGAGCAAACATGATAGATTTTAATATAATTGGAGAGTTTTTGTTCCAGCCATGTAGTCATTAATATATCCAGAAATATTAATAGATAAAAGTATTCTGACTGCTGTCCTGCATTATTACAAAAATTAGGTCTTTCTCTGAAAAATCTCAGAGAACCATTTGCTGCGTGTTGGCCATTGCTTTTTACCTTAAATTCTTGGTGGCACTTTGGGCTAATTCTGGAGTTTCCTTGGAGAGTTGGTGCCACTGCCACACAGGCCTCAGAGAAGGAAGCCAGAACTCTTTGACTTTCTTATCCCATCTCTTCATTGTTCACAACAACACATCTTTGAAGAGAATTTTTACTGTGAAATAGTTCTAGATTTGTAAATGGGTGGCAGAGATAATATATAGAGTTTCTACATGGCTTTTTCTTATTTCACGCCTTACATTTTTGACCAAAAATGTGACCTGGGTTGGATACATTTTTCTTGTAGACAGGGTAGAGTTCCCGCCTCTGGGACTCTACATTTTTAGTTCTTCAAAACCCTGAACCCTGTAAGTCATTGCAATTGTTGTGATTGATGAACCATTTTATTATAACCTAACTTCCCCAACGTATACCTTTTGTTTGATTTTTACTAACAATGTTACTACAAGCTGTGCTGTGCATGTTAATATTCAGTCCCTGCCTTATTTCTACAATATTCCTTTCTTATATTGTCTTGATTTTACTTGAATGGTTGAAATGTATGAGGGTCAATACCCGATTGCAAAAGGTTTAGCATAGATTTTTGTCACCCAGTTCACATGATACTGTTCATGCACACAGGCAAAAATAAGAATTCACTGATTAAAATTTATTTTAATTGACACAAAAATTATGTGCCTTTATTGGGTACCATTAGAGGATTTGATATACATCTATTGTATAATCTTCAAATCAAAGTAAGCATGTGCAATCCCTCCAATTCTCACAATTTGTCTTTTGTTCCTCCTAGGTTTTTGAAACACATAGAATGTTATAGTTATGTATGGTTACCTTATTGTGTAACAGAAATTGTTGAAATTTATTTTGAATTATATAGATAAAATAGATTTCTGGAATTCAGAAACTTTTTTCTTTTTGAGGAATATTTGTTTTCTATTATGCCATTGATAGAATTATGCTTACTTATCAAGAACTACAGTTTCTTCTAAATTATTTAAATTTTAAAATGCCTATAGGTTGTGTATACATTCTCTGGACAAAGATGTATATGCATCCTTAATGTCTGTTAAAATATGAAACAAGGAAATTACTCCTTTTTGTATTTCCGATTCGCATGCAGTGAAGTAAGATTTCTGGAGTGAAGATTTTAGATTTCTGAAGCAGATTGTGGTTGCAACATCCAATTATAAGAACTGCTTCAATGCTTTCTTTTTATGAGTATAACACTTCATTAATGAATTCATGAGACATAGAGGTAAATTAATCTTTTGGTAACAGATCTTTGGTGCCTGGAGTTAAATTTGAAATTATGACACACTTTTCATTGTGAATTTTGTCTAGGTTGATTCTCTGTGTTGGGCTTGGATTTTATTGTCACTGTTGTCATAGGTGAGACGGTACCATCTCAGCAAGAAAAGTCTTAGTGACCTTGGCAGAGGATTCCCTGCTTTTTCAAAGAAATTCCTGAGGACACAGTCTCTTGCTTTCAAAAACTTATTGCCATTTTTAAAGAAATCAGCATTTTTCTCCTCCTGTGTGCTTCTAAATAGTTCAGAGAAATTCAAGTGAGGAAGGTATACCCACATGAATAAAAAGACACAGGAAAATGTTCAGGTTTCATGTTGGATCAGAAAACAAATGTTCAAGGATATAAAAATAGAATTGTAGCATATAGCCATGATAAAATTGCATATGGCCCGTTATGGGAGGTATCTTGTGTTCTTTGGTCAAGCATATGCATTCAGTTTTTGCAGACTTTTGAGAAGACAACACTGTGATAGAAAATTGGGTAGGGTGAAGACTTGGCTCATCAGAACATAGTCTTAAATGTCTATGATGACATTTCCAGTATCTACGATTCTCTGAATGCATAATTCATTTGTGAAACTACTCAATAAACTTGCTGGTAGAGATTTAAATTTCCCATGTTACTGACATTCTTTTCTCTATTAAAACAACTTTGTTCTTTTCACAGAAACTTTTTCACAAGAAAATCTTTGTTTTAATGCACATCCTATTGCATCTGACCTTGACTACAAAACTAAAATTTAAATATAAGAAAATGTGAAAGAGTTGAAGCTAGTGAGAGAGACTGTGTAAGTCTGAGAAACAGAGAACACTTCTTAGACTAAGTGGGAATGGGAGGATTGAAGTTCAAGTTTGGCTCAGGCAAAATTCAGGGAGACCTTAGCTTTTTTCTTTTTCTTTTTTTTTTTTTTTTTTTTGCCAGTCATGGGGCTTGAACTCAGGGCCTGAGCACTGTGCTTGGAGTTTCTCAAGGTTAAAGCTCCACTCTACCACCAGAGCCCCAGCCCCACTTCCAGCTTTTTTTAAGTATGTGGTAGCAAGGAATCAAAGCCAGGCCTTTGTGCACGCTAGGCAAGCACACTACCACTAGGCCAACCTCCCGGCCCTGAGACCTAATCTCAAATATAATTGTAAACCCTCCATACATTGCCCCAACAATAAAATACAATTAAAAAACTGTTGGTCATGGTTGTGTATGCCTGTAGTTCTAGCTTCACAGGAGGCAGAGGAGAAGGAGATTTAGAATTAGGAAGATCAGTTAAAGTATAGCACCAGGCAAAAAGTGCTAGAGCCTATCTGAAAAATAATTAAAACAAAATTAAATGTGGCTCACACGATAGAACTCCTCAGCACTGTCGAGAAAAGAAAGGCAGGTGGGCGCAGTGGCTCACACCTGTCATCGAAACTACTCAGGAGGCTGAGATCTGAGGATCACGGTTCAAAGCCAACCTGGGCACTAAAGTCCATAAGAGTCTTATCTCTGTATTAACTACCAGAAACTGGAAGTGGTGCTGTGGCTCTAGGGGTAGGGCAGTAGGCATGATCTGAAGAGCTCAAAGACAGTGCCCAGGCCCAGAGTTCAAGTCCCAGGACTGACAAAAAGAAAAAGAAGGAAGGAAGGAAAAGAGGAAGAGAGGAAAGGAGGGAATAAGATAGGAAAGAAAGGAGAGAAAGAAATTCTGAGTAGCCAGTTTAACACAAATAGAAAGTTGTCTATGTTTAAATTGGATGAGAATTGGATGATGGATTTTGCCTTATCGTAAACTCAGGTTAGTTCAATATATATTATGAATTGAAGCCTTTTCATTTTTTGTCCCTTTGCTTATGTTACATAAGCTTATAAGTATTCCAAAATGGAATATTAGCTTGAAGATGCATTCAATCATGTGAAACCAATTTTCAGAGAAATTCAATTCTCAAGAGAAGAATTAAAAGCTACCACAGAGGAGAGTGATCTCCTAGGCTCTTTCCATCAGGAGCCCATGCAAACTTAGAAATCTGGACCACACAACCCTACCCTTTACTCTGATTTTCTCAGGGTTCCTCCCATTGAAATAGTTTGAACTTTGAAATGAATGCCAACAGTGTCAGCAGAGTTACTGAAAATTTAAAAAGCATAACTGTGCTGCAACTGCTTTAATTAAGAAGCAAACAAACCCAAGACCAAACAAAATAGAGTCTTAATTAATGAGAGTGGAGGTGAGAGGGAGAGAAAAAGGGAATAGGAAAGCTTTAATTCTTATTACTCAACCACAGATGCATACAGCAGGAAATGTGTAGACTGAAACTTGAAGACCAAAGAAAGAAAAGATGTAAGAGTCAAGTGGTGCTCTCAGAGGGTGAGAATCCTTACAAATGGTGCCAAAATGGTTGACC
Source organism: Megascapheus bottae (assembly GCF_031878675.1). Classification (NCBI taxonomy): domain Eukaryota; kingdom Metazoa; phylum Chordata; class Mammalia; order Rodentia; family Geomyidae; genus Megascapheus; species Megascapheus bottae. Next base: position 35,220,546 of record NC_143517.1, on the reverse strand, counting down.
CAACAATCAATCATTCAGTAAGAATGGAAGTTAGTAAGCAGAAGCAATCAACCCCAGAGAATGGACAAAACAATTATTAGCTCTCTGAAACATCCCTTAGCTCTCTTGGTATTTATCTAATTTTACTTAATTAAAATTTATATTACTATATATTGAGGGAAACAATTCTATATTTTATAGATTGAAATTGCTTTTCAGGAGACTTGAGAGCACACTCAGATAATAGCTAAAAAATAAATTTTGCCTTGGTTCAAATGGTTAAAAATGAACATAATTACCTTCCTATTTATTTTTCCTGTATATTGCCAAACTCAGAAATTAAAATATGCAGTAAAACAAGCAACTTTTGTTTTTAGTTCAAATGACACAATATCAATGTTCTAATTAGGGAAAGGATTACTCCTCCTTCTTTGTTACTGACTGGCTATTTTTTATGGAGCTTGGACATTTTAGATTTATGCCTACTTCTTCTGAAAGTGGTTGAATATCAGAGAACCATGCCAAAAATGAGTCTTTGTTTCATTGTTGCTTGTGCTGTGTTTTGATCACTTTACCATTCACTCTAAGTGAGTAGTTTTTTGTTTGTTTTAGCAAAATTGCTAAGAGTGGGTGCTGAGTGAAGCCAGTTGTATCATTAATATGTAGCCTATCTCTCACAATGTTCCCTTACAACCAACAGCTTAGACTTTGAATACAAAAATTATCATAGCAAAATCAGCAACCATAGTGATAAATTGGTAATTAAATGGCAAATCAAAACTGTTCCTTTGTGCCAAGCTCTGTGCTAAATAAATTAGTGCTCTCATCTCATCTCATTTCATTCTTTTATCCTTTCCCAGGATACAAGTTCTGTGACTAATTAGAAAACTTCTTTTGTTCAAATGCCAGCTTTACTCCTTCCTCACTTTCATATCTGGGATTTGTTACTTACATTTTCAGGTGTTCCTGGGACTATATCCAAAGGATCCGAGTGGTGAAAAGCTTATTGTTAGGATGAAATTGTTCAAACGTAGGGGATGCTTAGAGGAATGCTTCATACATAGTAAAGTTCTCAGTACATGTTAACTATGACACAAACGAGGGCACTGGGTTCCAGAGATGATACATCATCTTCCCAAGACCATCCATGTAGTAAAGGAAAGTGCCTGAATTTAAAAATCATTCCTTTAAAAATATAATTGTTATTAAAAAGTGATGTCTTCAGGGGCTACAGTTTCCTAAGTCAGGTAAAGGGTACATTTCTTTTGGCGCAATGTCATCTTTCTTTACTCTGCTTTCCCCTCCTGTCCCCACCCACAAATTGTATAGTTCATTTTCAACATAGTGTGGAGTGAGTACCACTGCTGTATTTTTTCACTCTTTATCCTTTCATTTCTGTGTCCCCCTTACCTTCCCAAAGACAGATAAAGGACCAAACCAGAAAAAAATAAAAAAATTACATAAGCAACTCCTGTTTCCATTTTCTAGGGCTCATTTTGATTAGTATTATTTTAGACGATCAGAGGTATATAGGTATTAAGCTTTTGTCTTCAAAACCATTGCTTTTCAACTCCAAATTCTGGGTTGCTAGTTACTAGTCTTCTAATATCAGATTTAACTCTGTCAATAACCCACACCTATTTTATGCTCCCAGGCCTCAGAGCTACACACATTTAGTCTGCTGTACTATGTATTTTGATTTAAAGGGGAAAAACCATTGTTATTTATCCATGTATTTTACATTATAAGAAAATAACAATGACAATTATTAACTAATTTCTTGACATAGAAATGCTTAATTTCTTTTTCCTATTCGGAAATCCACTATCAATTGAAAGGAATATTTAAACACAGTAGGTTTCTTTCTTGATTGCAATCTCAGTGTTTTTCTTTTTGTATCTGTAAACATTTTTTATGTAAAAATTTGTAATTGCAAAAAAATGAAGGTGGCAGGGGTTCATAAAAATATTAAAGCATCTACATGAGAAAAGGTATCAATGTATGTGGAGTAATGCACTTTCTATTTGGTGAATATAATGTAACCCTTTTATTAATTACAATAAAAATATATCAAAAAAGAAAAAATATTAAAGCATCTATTATTCCAATTCTATTTTAAGAGAGACTATTTAAAAAAGACCCACTTCAAATCAGTCTCATGTATTACCACACAAGAGTGCATGTAAATCATCTTGGAGAGATGAGTATAGGAATATAATTATTTAACTGTATACTAGCTCAAATATTTCACTAATTGACAACTTTTAGAAATTTATCATTTGGATCTCACGTCTGGTTACCATTCTCATGTTTTTTGAAGATGAATGAATGTTGATGGAATTCTCTTTTAGATTTCAATACCTATATTAAAAATTTTACTAAGAATCCAGCCCCCCAAAATAAAGCAATAGTAGTAAATAAGTAAAAATTAAAATATAAGTATCTACACACATATATAAGTATACATTAAATGTTATACATTTCTTTTGTGATAAAACATTTATTGCAATTCATATGAGCAAATCATTGTGAAAGTAGAAGAATATGAGTTATGTGGGGGGGTGCAGGGGAGGAAGTGGCTGCATTCGTCATGAGAAATCAGTAAGGTTGCACATTGCTTCCAGAATGTGGGTTAATTATTGAGTTGTATTGGTGTGGTTGAGTTGTGCTACAGTTGTAATTTTGTTATTTCTAGAAATCTGGGTTATGCGATTTTTTTCCCAAATATAATGCTCATTTTCAGTGGCTTTTTAATAGATACATGTTTATTTTTAGCATGCTTTATTGGCCTGACAGAAATAGGTGTTATATTTAACATCAGCTTTCTCATTATTGATACTTCAATGGAAAAACTCCGAATACCTACTGCTTGCTTCTGATTCTGTCATAAACCAGTGTCACCAACATTTCTTTCTTATTACTTTGGCCTTATTATTTTGTTCACAAGATCATGAATTTGAACCAAGTTATCTATTTGCTTTTCTATATTGTAGTATGTATAGGGACTAGTTCAAATATGCTTATCATTGTCATGTGAAGATAAAACTCCTTTCTGTAGCTTCATGTTTGTGAATGTCCCTGGGTTAAATCACTGCAACATCCTTGAACAATTCTATATACCTTTAATTTGTCCTCTACATTAGTTCTAATTATCTTTGCATAAGCCATTCTAACTCCAGGGGCCTGAGCCAGAATGCCTTGGCTCTGGAAGTCCAATATACTAGACTCTGTCACTTCCTGCTTTGGGTAACAAATAGTCAAGTGACCAATAGTCATTAAGCAGAAAGGAAATTTATTCAATATGGCTGCACTAGAAAAATTCTGTGAATAAAGTCTTATTGTTCAGGTTCTAGTAATAGGTCTGAGGATATGTGAAGGGGAAAAAAATATAAGGTTAGGGAAAAGGGTATATAAAGTCAGGTCAGTATTCTTTGATCATACGTCATAGGTCACAGGTGATTGTAGCCAAGCTGTCGTCTTATTAATATGTAGGGTCTGATTCTCAGGGGTCCTGCTAGCGCTAGAGGAGATGGCTACCTTGAAAACTTGTTGTTCTAGACTTTGAGATAGGCTGGTGTAGAGAAATTATTCAGTGAAAAAATGGGCTGCATGAGCACAATGGAGTTAGTTGGGGCAATGATGATGAGATCTTGCTTACAATCCTCAGGTTTTTTTTTTTTTTTTTTGTCCTTGTTACAATGCCCTGAAACGAGTGGTTTTTTTTTTTACCTTGTTATTCTATCATCCATATTTATTATTCAAGATGCAGGTCAATTATACTCTCTTTTAAACTCCAACATCTTAATTTTCCACTTTTAATGGATCGTGAATGATTAATGGAGGAAAAATGATTTCTAGGTGTGTCTTGGAGATTCTCCAGCTATCCTGATAACTCCTAAGGAAATCCAGTAGACTCTAAGAGCTAAAGACTAAAGCCAGACAGAATGTTGGCACATAACCAGACCCCTGCAAGGTGGTATTAAAGTGAAATCAGATGGTTTTGTGTTTCCAACTTATTTTGTCATTGCAACAATCCATTGAATATAAATTATATATATGTGTGTGTATATCTATTCATGTAAAATCCTCCACACTAATAATCTGACTTTCTCACTTGGCTTTTTTTTTTTTTGGTATTTGTTCCCCTTTACAAGGGATGACATCATCTCTGAGTAATTCAATCTTCCCACTCTTGCTGGCACTCATTTCTATCTCCTACATACTCCTCTGATCATAGACAGACACCTTCCACATTATACAAGATGCCATTTCATGGGAAGAGTAAGATTGTCATAGTGATTAGAAGTTCATTTGCATTTCACTCCTGCTGCTTCATGGAAAGATGTAGGAGTTGAGGAAAGATGCAGGAGTTGATAAAGACTTGTCCAGAGATAGGTTAAAGGAGAGGGGGCATTGCCAGCCTCTTAAACTGTTATTTTTCCTTATTTTAAATTATAACTCTCACTAGCCTTAGCCTATACAGAATCTGAAATATCTGAGACAACTAACTCTATGGACATTTTGGCCATTTCTCATGACACCCGTTGTTTTCTTTTCTGTGCTTCAAGGTCTGGGGCCAGTATATTTCTTTGGTATCCTGCATAGGTAGAGCTTGATAAATATTTGTTAAAACAAGAAGGATGGCCTTCTTTAACTTGGGTACAAATAAAGCTTCTCATTTTTCTTTTTATAACCAAATTATTTCTAATAATTGGACCATAATTTTGTACTACACAGGTTTCAGAATCTATGGCATGGTGTGCAGTCAGCATTACATGGGAAGCCCGTGGACAAGATTAAGGAACCATTGAGATCTTCTAACCTTTGAGATTCTCATTTAGTTGATCTGTGGTTTAGCTTGAGCATATTGATTTTTTTCCTCTTCTTCCCAGGTAATGTTCAGATAGATTGAGAACCAATACAGATGCATCATAATTAGAATTGTCATACTATGAGTGACTCAGGCAAAAGCCCATGGGAAAGACAACGAAAAGGCCCCAAGAAACCTACAATCTTGAATTTATGTCGGAATTAACACCATCACATCACCATTATACAGAATATTTTGATTCTCTTTTCACTGTATTGGCTTTTGAGCCTGGGTTTCTTTGCATCTTTTTCCCCATAATTATCTCACTATTTAATTAGGGCAGGATACAGTTTGGATGAGATTTGAAATTTAAATTCTGTGAAGAACTATGTTTTCTTTTTCTTTTTTTGAGTCTTTGTTAAATTTCAATTTAGAGAGGGGTTACAGTTATATTTGTCAATAGAGGGTGCATTACTTCTCACACATTGATATCCCTTCTTATGTTTTTGGCCTCATTTCCCTCCTACCTCCCCTCCCCTCATTTTTCCCCTCCTATTTCAAATAAACAAGTAAACATCTATATAATATACCAGGTAACAAAGTGGGATACTGTAACAATATGAGATTAATCAAAGGGCAACACAAGAGGAAGAGAGAAAAACATAATACATAAAGAATAACAGTCACTTATAATTAAGCTCTTATTTCTATGTACTGGAGGTCCATTAATTTGGCCTCATCCTATATGGCCTTATGTATATAGGGTTTGAGCTATTGTAATCCTCTGCTAAGAGAGTTCTATGTATGTACTAACTATTACAGATGAGGGAAATCATTAAGCCTTTGGGTCTGGCTTACTTCACTTAATATGATTTTTTTCCAAGCCTTTCTATTTCCTTACAAATGGTGTGATGTCATTCTTTCTGTTGGCGGCATATAATTCCATTGTGTATAAATACCACATCTTGTTGATCTACTCATCAACTGAGAGGCATCTGGGTTGGTTCCATATCTTTGCTATGGTAAATAGTGCTGCAATGAACATTGTTCTGCTAGTGGATTTAGTATGTCCTTGTTTCTGGATGATTGGTAAATGCTGAGTAGTGGAATTGCTGGGTCATAGGGGAATTGAATGTTTAGTCTTTTGAAGAACTGCCATACTGCTTTCCATAGTGATTGAATGAGTTTTCACTCCCACCTACAATGTACTAGTGATCCTTTCTGGCCACATCCCTGCCTGAATCTGTTGTTGTTGGATTTCTTGATCATGGCCATTCTAAGTGGAGTGAGGTGAAATCTTAGAGTTGTTTTGATTTGCATTTCTTTTTTGGCCAGAAATGTTGAGCATTTCTTCATGTGTCCATATGCCATTCTTATTTCTTCTTCAGAGAAATCTCTCTTTAAGTCTTTAGCCCACATTTTAATGGGATGCTTGTTTCTTTGAAGATTTCTTTTGGAGAGATTCTATTTTTTTTTAGCTGTAGATATATTTTAGATATGAGGCCTTTGTCTGTTGTATAGTTAGTGAAGACCTCCCTATCTGTGGGGTTTCTATTTAACTTGCTAACTATATTATTTGCCATACAGAAGCTTTGCAATTTAATAACGTACCATTTGTCCAAGCTATCTTCAATTTGCTGTGTTTTGGGGTCTTTATTAAGAAAGTTTCAACCTGTGCCAAGGAGACCTAGTATATCGTCTAATCCTTATAAAGTTTTTAGGGTTTCTGCTTTTACCTTGAGGTCTTTGATCCATTTGGAATTAATTCTGGTGTAGGCTGATATAGAAGGATCCAACTTTAGCTGTCTGCTTTTCTTTGCATATTTGAGTGACTATTGTAAAGCATTGGTTATTGTCTACCATGTAGTGAATCATACACAGCTTCTTCTCATAAGTGGAGATGAGAAAGACTAGTGAATTCCCCTATCAGTAAATTTATGTAAAAAGAGTCAGACAGCCGCCTCTCAGACCCAAAATGTCAAGCTTGTAAAAATAGTATTCTTGGGAGTTACATTTGATCATTTGTTAAATATGAGGATATAAAATGTGGAAATCCATGTGTAATGCTTCAAATCCCTAATCTGGTTTAAAAGGTCAGTTGAAGCCTAAAAGGACTTGACATTTTACCTTTAAAGTCTGACTTTTGGGCTTAAGACTTAACAGCCTTTCAGCCTGAATGACCTGAAGGATAAATACAAAGCTGGTTTCAATTGAACTATTTAGAAAGCAGGGGATCTTCTAATTTGTAAGATAGCATTCAGAGAGCTTTTTCCATTAAGAACTCAATCGACTGAAAAATGATTTCCTTGGGTATTCCACAATCTTTCAATGCTTGTGTAAATTTTACACAGGAGGTGGGCGGTATGTGAGGCTCAAGATATAAAACACCATGGTACAAAGGCAGAAAACCATCTTATGAGCCACAGAAACCTGATGATCACTGTAAGCAATGTGCATTACCACTGTTTACCACTTCTTCCTCAGGTGAAACAATTCACATACCAAATATTCATTAGAGTTTAATTTCTGGAAGCTAGTTTAAGGGCCTTCTCAAATGATCATTATCATCAATTAATATTTATTGAGCACCCACTGTGTACATATTACAGGAAGGCCTTGTAGGCTATTAATATGACAAATGTCTTACTGCAAATTATACTTTGTATGTATTTTTATTATATTTTCATAGGGCTACATGACTGACTCTCCCTTTTTCATGGTTTGTGCTAAAATGGTACTTGTGTGAAAGCAGTGATGAATTAGAATTCTAATCCATCACAGTTATAGTGTGGGAGTATGCATGTGAGTTTTCTGAAACTTAAGATCTATTGAGGTAATGTTATACACTGTTTCATATCAGTAAAAATGGAATCTATTTTCCACATAAGGTTACCAACATACTTTTAACAGATAGTAAATTGGGGAGAATGAATGACAGATAATAATATATAGAGTCATCTCATATGCTCAGATTATTGCCTTTGATAACATGAAACTAAAATTATACTGAAGAGTCACAACTGTTCTTATCTAGAAAGAACACTTTAAATCAAAGTTATCATAAGTCGATTTCCAAAGAGTATCCAAGTACAAGGCCAACATTTGACAGATTTCTCTCTTTAAGAGAGAGTCCCAGGCTAGATTCCCAAACTGAAGACATATTTTTTTCTTCTACCCAGGGTAGAAGGAGAGAGTGAGGTGATGAGGATCCAGGAGCTTGCTCAGATAGTGAAAAAAGTGACAGAAATTTCCACTTTTGAACCATCTTCCTTTTAGTGATTATTTAGTGAATTTTTATTAAAATCAAGTACATTCAATAATATATGGTTTGGGGGAAACTCAAAGATAACTCTAATACCTGCAATGTCTTCAGTGTGACTTTCTAATTACAATGCTTTATAATTTTCACATTATTTTTGTCATGTTAAACTCTATTAATCTGAAAGCCTTTCTATAAGAAAAATAAATGCAGCCATCAACGATCTTTCAGGTGTGGAAACTGCTAACTATTAATTTGTAGAAAGACAAATTATAGAGTCTTGAGCTGGCCAATGTAAGGTTGTCCTCAATTTTTCTTTTTTGTGCTTAAATGTTAAATTTTCAGATGTTCAATACAATGAGGATAGGAGTGAAGCCAAATAGACCTGTACTTTCTCTAAACTGCAGAGAGACAACAGTGAATGGTGGCATACAGGTTCTGACAGTTGAAAGATCTTGAATGGAAATTGGGCCTGAATAGAAATTGGAACAGGCACCAAAGAGTGGAGAGTACACTACAGTCAATGTCCTGAGTGTAAAGCAACATTTATTCAATTCTCCCCAGTGTAACTCAGTAGTATGCAGAAAAGGGGACCGAAATTAAGATATTAGGAGGAGAAGAGGAGTAAAGGAGGTGTAGAGATGTTGCATTCTCATCTCCTTGATAGCATTGAAAATGTATGCCACGATGCTGAGAAGAAGCCCTAGTTTTGTTGGTAAATATATCCTCAGAAAAAGAATTAAACCATAGCATATCAAATTCTATTTTTGCACATAATTATGTCAAAATCAGTCAATTGGTGTAACAGAAATAAAGTCATTTTAATACAACATTATCACAGGATCAATGTCTTTAGATTTGAAAAAATTACCATTTCTCCTTCACTTCGACACTTATTTTTGATAAATGCCTCAGCTTCACCTCAGTATAATTTCTCAGCCAGGTGTTATTATGCGGTGACAACCTTCTATTCTGTTGTCATTGTGTCAGATTATTGAAAAGGATAATAGGCAGATATATTTGCCTTTAGAATGTTAAAAAATAAATGGCATTCCTATTCTTATTTATTGGTGGTATTTTTTTAATTCCGAAGAGTATTCCTAGTAACAATTACTAAATTTTTATGTTGTTAAAAATCTGGAGCATATGTTAATGATAGTGCAATTTTAGATTTGTGATTTGTTTTCTCCTACAAATACAGAAATATATTAATCATCACTTACAAATGCTGTATTTTTAAAAATCTGAAATGTAACTTATTTTTCCTTTAATAATCTATTATCTACTGATTGAATGATATAAACAGATGTCAGTAGTTTTTCTAACAATAATACAGCCATTTTTATCTGTGGCCTATAGTTTCCTTTTTTTTTTTTTTTTTGCCAGTCCTGGAGTATGAACTCAAGGCCTAAGCACTGTCCTTGGGCTTTCCTCAAGGCTTGTGCTTTACCACTTGAGCTGTAGCGCCACTGTGGCTTTTTCTGTGTATATGATACCGAGGAAACACTCTACCACTAGGCTAAACTCCTGGTCCCATAGTTTCCATTTAATACAGTTCTCTTGTTTCTTTCTAACAACTTCAACCAAGAATGGTATTAAGCCAGTTGACAGCAACCCTTTGGTTAACTATTTGGAGTGTAACTGAAATTTTTTTAAGCTAATTAAATACCTTAGAGATGAGACAACTCTTTTGATTCATAAATATTGGAGATATTTTTGTTAAAAAGATGATAAAAATGAACAAGGATAGCCTAGAGTTATGTTGTCAAAATTGATCTATCTGTCTTTTAAATTGAAACAATTTAAAACAATGAAGAAAATTTTATGATCATTATTCTACTTGCAAAATCTTAAGGTATGCAATATTAATAGGTGGTGTAGGGGAAAAGAGCCATATATTATTTTATCAAGTTTAGATTTGGAGAGTTTTCTCTAGGATAACCTAAGAATAGAAAGGCTACTTAATTTTTAAAAGCATACAAAATCATGCTATATATTAGTTATGGATATGTACATAGTCTGGAATTATGAATACCTGTAATGGTATATTCTATTTTCAGAAAAATAATTTGGCTTCAAGAGGACAGAGGTAATATCACTGGCAAAGTTAAAGCAGTTTTAATATTACAATATTTATTTCTCAAAATAAATAATGCTGTAGCAGTAATAAAATGTTAAGAAGTATAATTTTTGTCATAAGTGCATGATGTCTTTTAAATTAATGACTGCATTTTCCTTATGTTTTAAGTTTTTTTTTTGTTGTTGTTGTTTCTGAGCTCTTCAGCTCAAGGCTAGCACTCTACTACTTGAGTCACAGTGCCACTTCCAGTTTTCTGGCTGTTTAATTGGACATGAGTCTCACTGACTTTCATGCCTGAACTGGCTTTGAACTGGAATCCTCAGATTTCAGCCTCCTAAGTAACTGTGATTTCCGATGTGAACCACCAGCTCCCAGTTGTTTTAAGCATTTTTGACATGCACACTTATGTCTTTATATAACCACCACTTGTCCATTCTCTTGGTTGAAATGTTTTCATTCGCTGAGCAACTGCACTATTCCAAGTACAGAGCTCTTCTAAAAAGCTATGGAATCTCAAGAGTGTAACAGGTCACAGAGCCAGTTAGAGATTTGGTGCCATTTTTATTGATTTCCAAACCTTCCATGAACATTGCCTTGGTACATATTATCGGAACCTTTATTCCTGTGATTCTGTGATTCTGTTGGCACAAATACAGATGAGAACACAGGTCTGGGTGATTTTTGGAGGTCCTTTCATATGTTAATTTTGTTCTGTAAAATTGTTAACCACAAAGCTGCAGGTAAATAAGGTATATTTCTAAAGTGGATCAAGATTTTCAATGTAAACAATGATTTTAATGTAAAAGCAGAAGAAACCTCATGAAAATCTTCATTCAAAAAACAAAAATAACAGGGGCCCTGAGTTTGGCCTAGTGGTAGAGTGCTTGCCTAGTATGCACAAAGACCTGGGTTCGAGTCCTTGGTACCACATACATAGAACAAAACCAAAAGTGGTGCTGAGGCTAAAGTGGTAGAGCTCTAGCCTTGAGAAAGCCCGAGGACAGTGCTCAGGCCCTGAGCTCATGCCCGGACTGGCAAAAAAAAAAAAAAAAGAACTGTAATGTATAAATTTGTCTTCCAAGGGTGTCTGTATAGGATTCTTAATTAAACCAGCCACCTAAGGTCCTCTGTCCTCTGTTTCTTCTAGATGTGCTAGGTCTGGATGCTACAAAGCACATCTGCCAGTTGCATTCTATTTTAAAGCACTTAGATTGAAGAACTTTTTGAAGTTTGGCTGGTACTACTTTACTCATTGACTCATGTTTAGATTACAGAAACAAATGATCAAGCTGAAGCTCATTCTCAAACAAAAATCCTCTCCTCACAATATAGTGTGCATAAACTGAGCTGCAGCCTTTGCATTTTTCACCATCTGGCCCTCAGTGTGAGATGATATTAGTAGCATGTCAGGGAATTTTCTCTCTCTCCTTTCAAGAAAAGAGAGAGAGAATTAAAAAAAATAATCCTAATCTATAGTATGGAGAGTATTAAATGAAACATCTGCCTCGCTGAATGAGGAGATGAACTTTGCAGTCTGCAAGCTGCTGGTGTTTGTCAAGTACATGTTTACATTGCTGACTGCTGTCAGTTTTCAAGATGGTGACATAAAACTGACTTACAAAAATATCTTATTCAAATCTCTTAAAACACATGTTTCATTTTATTTTATATTTTTGTCACTTTTCTCCTTTAATGTCCTTATTCTGGATGCAAAGCATTGTCGATTGAGATAGTAAGAGGTTGCTGAGATTTGAGTCAAGCTGAAGTCATCCAGGAAAGAAAAATTCAATAATAAAATCTGCCATGAGCTAGCATGAGTTTCTTGTTATTGTAAGAGCTATAATCCTAGAAAGTAAAACATACCAATGAAAGAGATTTTACTTCTACTCCTGTCCTTTGACTGGCTAACTCATTTCTCTCTTGGGGCCTTATTTAGATCATGTAAATTCTTACAGTTTTCTCTTGACTTTCATATCTAGATTAATTCCTCTCCCACAGGCTCTTACAATCCCTTGTAATCATCCCCATTTCACCATGTATTTGCTTGTTTCCTTGTCTTCAAGGAAGAAAAGGAGGGAAGGAGGGAAAGAAGGAGGAACAGTTAATACAATAGAAATTAGAACTACGATTCCTTGAGTAGAAGTCGATATAGAAATGGTATAGCAGTTGTAGAGTCTAAAGACTGCACATTAAAAACAGAACAAAACAGCAACAAAACTTCCTATAGTTAGAGTCAGTGGAAATTGTTGGTAAGGCAGCCATGTTAGGAACTGCCCTGCTTTCCCATACCCTTCCCACTGAACCAGATAAAGCCATGAGCCAAAATAAATCCTTCCATTTCTATGCTTGAGCATTTGTCTACAGGGACAGCAAAGCCTAATACAAACATTGTTTCTGTACACACACAAAAAAAACCCACAAAGATTTCATCCTTATCTTGCTGCTATGCCTCACCTATTGCTGCTCAATTTCTTCTTGAATTTACAACACTTCTTGAAAATACTAAAAAGTACTTTAGAAAAAAATGATTTAGAGTGCACTACAATGTGCAGTCAGATTTTTTTAAAGAATTTATTAACATTGATTTTCACAGCATATTTTAAATGACGTGTTTAACAAACAAGTATTCAAGAAGGGAATCTCTACATACAATCACTGGCACTAAGATTTTAGAACATAATTAAAATTAGGCTGAGAGTTTGTATGTGATAGATACATATTAACCTATGTAATAAAACATTATGTCTATAGTGTCATAAATTTTTATGTCTATGTAGTTGTGTTTATATTTCCAATACCATGTCCATAGCATTGGGTACACAAATATTGAGTCCTCACTCTTGTACTGTTTGGATCTAATAGCCACATATTAAGGATACCATGCACCTTTTGTTCCTTTGGTCTTGACTTGTCTCACTCAACATGATTCGCTCTAGATTTATTTTTAACTAAAAGCCTATTTTTAACTACAAAGGATCCTACTCACATCTTCCTTACTACTTTAGGTTCTGTTCAGATACCATCCTATATTCTGTCTTTCCAAGATAAGCACTTTGATTCATGTTCAATGACTTTTGTCAGATAATTTGCTTATTTATTGCATTAATTTCACTGTGGTGGCATGAGCATTTCCCACAAGATGGAAGAGATTCTGCTTTGGTATTTATTTTTGACTCCAAGCACATTGACAAATTCTGTGTAGGTTTGGTGAACTGAGTCTTTCATGTTCCTTAGATCAAGTTTCCAAGGCTACATTTAGAAGTAGCTTGCTGGAACTGAGGAAATGGAAAAACTTCCCATGCTCCTGGATTGGAAGAAATAACATCAGAAAAATGGCAATCTTGCCAAGGGCTATCTACAAATTCAACACAATACCCATCAATATACCAATGTCATTCTTTAAAGAAATAGAAAGGCAATCCAAAAATTCATATGGAATAATAAAAAACCCTTATAGCAAAAACACTTCTTAGCAGAAAAAACAGTGCAGAAGGAATTTCAATACCAAACTTTATTCTCTGTTATAGAGCTATAGTGACCAAAACAGTTTGGTACTGGCACAAGAATAGGCCTGAAGACTAATGAAATAGAACTGAAGACCCAAATATTAACCCACAGACCTATGGGCACCTAATCTTTGATAAGGTAGCAAAAAAAAAATAGAATGGAAGAAAAACAGCCTCTTCAAAAAGTGATGCTGGGGGCCTGGAGTTTGGCCTAGTGGTAAGAATGCTTGCTTAGCATGAATGAAGACCGGGGTTTGATTTCTTGGTACCACATATATAGAAAAAGGCTGCAAATGGTTCTATGACTCCAGTGATAGAGCTCTAGTCTTGAGAAAGCCCAAGACAGTGCTCAAGCCCTGAGTTCAAGGCCCAGGACTGGCAAAAAAAATAGTGGTGCTGGCAGAACTGATTAAGCATCTGCAGAAAATTAAAGTTGGATCCTTCTTTGTCACCCTGCACCAGGTTTAACTCCAAATATATCAAAGACCTCATGGGAAAAGCATATACACTAAAAACTTTACAAGAAGGAATAAGAGATACACTAGGTCTCCTTGGCACAGGTAGAAACTTCCTTAATAAGGACCAACAAACACAGCAAATCAGAGAAAGTCTGGATAAGAGGGACTGCATTAAATTGCACAGCTTCTGTATGGCAAAGGACATAGCTAGCAAATTAACTAGAAAGCCTACAGACTGGGAGAAGATCTTCACTAACCATACAATGGCCAAAGGCCTCATATCCAAAATATATCAACAGATCAAAAAATTGAATCACTCCAAAAATAATCTCCAAATAAACAACCGTCCCTTCTGTGAAAAATAAATAAGTATGGCCTATAGACACATGAAGAAATGCTCGACATTTCTGGCCATAAAAGAAATGCAAATCAAAACAACTCTAAGATTCCACCTTACTCCAGTTAGAGTGGCCATGATCAAGAAATCTAATAACAACAGATGCTGGAGGGGATGTGGCCAGAAGGGATCACTACTACACTGTTGGTGGGGGTGCAAACTCGTTGAACCACTATGGAAAGCAGTATGGCAGTTCTTCAAAAGACTAAACATTCAACTCCCCTATGACCCAGCAATTCCACTACTCAGCATTTACCCAATCTTCCAGAAACAAGGACATACTAATTCCACTAGTACAACGATGTTCATTGCAGCACTATTTACCATAGCAAAGATATGGAACCAACCCAGATGCCTCTCAGTTGATGAGTAGATCAACAAGATGTGGTATTTATACACAATGGAATTCTATGCTGCTTTTAGAAAGAACAACATTGCCCCATTCATATGGAAATGAAAAGACTTAGAAAAAATCTTATTAAGTGAAGTAAGCCAGACTGAAAGTACATAGGCTCAATGGTTTCCCTCATTTTTCATAATCAGTAGAAACCTTGGGCTCTCCTAGCAGGGATTTTCAATAGAACAAAACTTAGATACATAAGGCCATATACTATGATGCTAAATGAAAGGACCTCCAGGATATAGAAACAAAAGCCATAAAGCAAGTGATTGTTGTTCTTAATGTACTATGTTATCTCTCATCTCTTTTGCTGTCCCTTGGCTTTCTCATAATTATACAGTATTTCACTGGTTATCTGATATATTATATATATGTGTATTTGTTTATTTGAAGTTGGATAGGGAAGGGAGGAAAACAAGATAAGGTATGGGGGTGGGGGGAGAAATGGGGACCAAGACATGAGAAAGAGGATCAATGTATGTGAAGTAATGCACCTTCTATCTGGCGAATATAATGTAACCCTTCTATTAATTACAATAAAAAATATATGAAAAAAGAAGTAGCTTGCTGTTTGCTTGTTTTTCCACCCAAGATGCAAACAAGTAGAAAAGTAAACTTCAGGATTGTGATAGATGAATGCCTAAAATAATAGCAGGAATAGGATAAATTTTGGATAAATTAAGGGAATTCATTTAACCATTTAGATTGGTTTCTTATATTCTGCCAAGGTGATGTTGGTAACAAACATGAACTTAAGATATGCAATGAAAGAAATGGAGGGCTTGCAATATTTGCCAGTGTCCCTACCTGCAATTCATATCGACTATATATTTTTTTATTATGTTTCCTGTTTCAAAATGCTGTTGTTCTGTCTTCATGTGTGTGCCCTGTATCCTCTCAACAGAGGTATTCAGAGAAAGGCAGAGAGAGTAAGGGGTTTGTACATTAACCTGTTGATAGTTTTAGTAATAATGCATGTGTTTCATTACTTGCCAATAACTTGGAATCTATTTAAATAGTAATAATATTTTAATGTCCATATAAATTACACAGAGTCTTGCTGGTTTGAAAGAATTGTGTTATGAGCATTTAGGGGTAGCAAGATTCAATTGAAAGGGAATATTTGGGGAATTTCACTTCTGCTACAACCAGAGTATTTAGCCTTTATTGTTGGGATTGCGTCTCTGAAAGAAAAACAACAACACCATGTATGTAACTAAACAGAATCAGATCTAAACTGAGACAAACTCTCTCGTTTATTGATGAAAATATAGAGACCCAGATAGGGAAAGTGTACAAAAATTTGCAGCCGGAAAAACATGGCAATTCTAATCTCAAGAAGGCTACATGGCAAATGTTCACCTTAGCTGCTATAAGAAAATAATGTATACTGTCATCAGTACAATTATTTCTTATGGTTCTGGAGGCTGAAGTGAAGGTGACTGAAAGATTTATGTGTTGAGGGCTTCTTTCTGAGTCACAGTCAGCCTCTTCTTGCTGCAACCTCACGTGGCAGAAGGCAGTCCTATGATGTTCTTTCCTTCAGGCACTCACCATTCAGGGGACAGAATTACCCCACTTAGGCCCCACCTTCGACAGTTACCATAATAGAAATTAGCTTTCTATATCTTAATGTTTAGGGGAAGCAAATCTTCAGACCATTTAATTGGACAAATGACCTTGGAAAAATTACTCCAATGTTTGGCACTTCAGGTTTCTCATCTGTACAAGGGTTTTTTGGAAGGGATTAAGAGAAGTGATTGTGAATCAAGCGCTTACCACAATAATTGATTAGCATACTGAATTAAATTGTATCATATTTTCGAATTAAAAATAAATACATTTTATGAACTCTATCACAAAGCAGTGGTAGAAACCTCAAATACACATAATAAATTTTATTTAAAACAACAGCAGAGAACAAACATAGACATTAGTGGTAGTGGCTTAGTGGCAGTTATAGCAGCAGCAATTCATTTAGAACACCGATCCTTATATCTTCTATGGCCAACTTGTTTATATGTGCTTCAGTGATCCAGGAAAATCCCTCTGCATTAGCTCTATCTAAGGGAAACGTGAAGAGATTGATTCCCAGAAACACAGTAATTATCATTTTCTTATTAAGCTATACAAGCACTTTAAGGAAAGAAGTATTAGAGTAGCCTTGACATAAAGTACAGCACATAATAATCTAAGAAATAAGTGGCCTCAGGAGATGTGCCATGACTTGGGTGGCAGAGAACCTATATGAACTCACTATATAATAAAACAATGCTAGGTTTTCCAGGAACAAGAGCTTAGATTTGGTGCCTAAGAAGTTAAATTGTACAACATTAAATAAGGTAAAAATTTTAATCAATGACAAAGAAGGGTTGGAAAGCTCTTACTTGTCTGTCATAGAAATGCTTTTGAACTGATTCCATACAACTTGTTCAGCATCACGTATCTTTCTACAGGATTACAACTTCACTTAACGTGAAGAAAATGAATCTGTTTCTGTGAGAATTTAGATTTAGAAAGAATCATTTCAAAGATTTACTGATCACAACTTTATGCTAAATTCTTTTCTGGATTGTGAATATGGTTACAATTTCAGCTTAATAAGAGATGGCTAGTATTGAAGAAGTGAATTGTTTGTCATGTGGGCAGAGGCTTTAACAAATCTACTAAAGAGATATATATAATATATGTATATATCATCTTTTCAAGGCTTAATAATGCTTTGCTTATTACATTTTCAAAGAAAATTTGGAAACATTTTGATAGCTTGAATGTAACATACATATGCATGTATTCATAAACTCATGCATATGTAGCACACCTATGTGCATACATACACACATATGTATAGTTGTCTATATATCATATGTATACTTTATATACATGTACTACACATAAATATGCACATAACATTTCACTCTCCCAAAAAGTGAAAAAGTTCCTAGTAGTCTCAATTTGTTGCATCTATGTACAGTAGTAATAAAATCGGTATAATTAAGTTTTAGTCATATAATTAAGTTCTAACTGATGTAATTAAATTATTTTCACACAAATTTGAAAATAATTTATTAGGCACCCAAATATTTTTACTTATATTGTTTTGAATGATTAATGGGGTAATATTCTGCACGTAAAATCTATTATTGGGGCCAGGAACATGGCTTAGTGATAGCATGCTTGCCTAGCATGCATGAAGATCTGGGTTTGATTCCTTGCTATTACATACACAGAAAAAGCTGGAAGTGGTGATGTGGCTTAAGTGATAAGAGTGCTAGCCTTAAGGGGGGAAAACCAAGATGCTGGGGGGAGAGGTGGAGGGGATGGTAAAGGGTACCAAGACATGTGAAAGGGTATCAATGTATGTGAACTAATGCACCTTCTATATGGCAAATATCATGTAACCCTTTTACTAATTACAATAAAAAAATACACTGATTTAGAAAAAAAAAAGAGTGCTAGCCTTGAGAAAGTCCAAGGAGAGTGCCCTGCCCTGAGTTCAAGACCCAGATTGGAAAAAGTAAATATATTATTTTCACTAGAAATTTAAGGTGAAAAAGAAGATGAATTTCTCTATATTTTTACCAGAATATACTTTTTTCTCTGTCTTACGAATGACTAAATTAGCCAAGGAAAACTATAGCCCCTTTCAATGTCAACTCTTGAGTTCAAATGTGACTGACAGGTCCTCATTTTCTGACATGGTTATTTTATAGACAGTATGGAATTATTTATTCTGATGATTTGAGAGTTACTAGTAAAAGTTTGTTTTTGGAAGCTTTGTCAAAATCGATCATGATAAACCTACATGAGTAAATTTCATTTCTGGTAGAAAGATTTGCTTATGTGTTAACAAATCCAAAAATGTCAAGCTAGTAAAACAGAGACTACAATAGTGACTACTAGGACTTATGTGAGGGTAGTGGAGGTACTTGTCATAGGACACAGACTTTGAGTAGCAAGAGGAGAAAGTCCTGAAGTGTAAGGTAAATTATGATGTTTAGTGTAAGTCATGATGACTATACTTTATAATCATAATGTATAATTGACAGTTGATAAGAGAAGTGATTCTTATTCCAAAGTAAATGTCATTATTCCAAAACTAAATAAAATAAAAACAATACATAGAATTATAACTGTGAGTTGATGAAAATGTTAATGCTTGTGATAAAACTTTAATTGTTAATTATACTGAAAAGTAGAAAACACAAATAAAAGATATAAAAGTCCCAAATCTTGCAAATTTTCAACCAGTAACAAATAAATGACCAAACACTTTTTCATTTTGGATTTAGATGTTGATAAAGTTGCCAGAGGCTCTTCCTCTGGCAATAAGTAATCTTGTGGCAGCAGGAGGAAATTTATTAAATAATAGTAGCAAATAATAACAGATGAGAAAATAAAGCAATAAAGGAACAGCTAACTTCACTTCATGAAGCCACAATTAATTACAGATGATTAAGCAATTATATTTTATAAATAAGGAACTGTAATAGGATGTCTATAAAATGCAAGTGAACCTTCTTTAGATTTTTTTATTGTTGAAGTGATATATAGAGGGGTTACAGTTACATTCATCAGGTAGTGAGTAAATTACTTCTTGAGTATTGTTACCCCTTCCCCTGTTTTTCTCCCTCTTTCTCTCCCCTTACCCCCCAATCATCTTGCTTATTCCCTTCCCTTCACTATTTCAAGTAAATAGAGATATATATACATACATATATATATATATATACAATATATCAGGTACCAAAGGCAAATACAGTAACAGCATGAGATAAACAATAAGGGGGGGAAAGAGATAAAAGGAATAACTTCACATGGTATATTAAGAACATTAAGATCTTTTGATCTTTAAATGTACAAAATTATAATAATAAAATCTTACAAATGAAAAGATGAACATATTGAACTTCATAAATATTAACAGCTTCTACTTCTAAAAGCTGAAAAGCTAGTGGAAAAACGTGAGGTCCTTACCATTATTACTATGAAAGTAAGGAGGCATTGTTCAAATAGAAATAATGCACAAATCAATGGAGAAATCTTTAGTATAATAAAAACCCATTATACTAACAATAGGCAAGGCTGCAAAAAGCAAGAAAGAAAAAGAAAAAGAAATCTAGAGTATCAAGGACCATGAAGAAACTGATTCTCTAAAGAGAATTAGCCCATAAAGGTTAATGAAAATAATACTGATAGGCTGTTAAAATTACTGTAAAAATATATAGAGAAAGCATGACAACATTTAATCATATTTATAGGATTCTTGGGGATTTTAGTTATCTTCTTCATGAACTTTCATATTTTCAAATGTTTTCAACAGAGCATTTTGTTATCAGGAAGATCAATAAGATCATAAGAAGGAAAGAAAAAAAAGTAGCAGGGGAACCAAAGGAAATCAGAAGGAGATATTCTTGACAGATCTTTTCCTATGTATTGAATCAGAATCTATTTTCTTTACACATCAGTATAAGGAAAACAGGAGTACAATTTTTAAGGAAAAAAAGTAATGCTCAGCCAAGAAATAGCACTTTGAAAAATAATTAAAAGAACAAGGATCATAGCATATCCCTTGGAGCTAATTCCTGAACATGGACCTATACATCATCTAAAAAGTCATTCTAAAAAGGGATACGGAGGGAAATTTCTTTGTTGCATTGTAGCTCTGTTTTTCTCATTTCAATGTCAAGTTCTCTGGAAAGATATTCAGGCAGTTTCGCCAGCACACAGGATCCAGAGATCTGGAAAAATCAGCCCTTTATTAGGATGTGTGTGTGTTGTTAATGGTAATCATGATTTATTATTTTCATTTTTAAAAACATTCTATCTACATTCCTGTATTAACCTCAGGAGGCAGTATGTCGTCCATGCTTTGTTAGATAAGCATGGTCTGGATTTCCACATCCGTTAGGTTCAACAGATTAGCCAGAAACCAAGCTTTAGACATAGTCCCTGCCTGGGTTTAGTTACATCACCACACAAATACAAACACACACACACACACACACACACACACACACACACACACACACACACTCCCTGTTGATTTGTTTTCCTTCACCACATTGAAGATAATTTCGGTTTTATGTTGTTTTAGGATTAACTAGGATTGCTCTGGTAATTATAACCAAGAATACAGGAAAACTCTGTGCCCAGGACTAGATATAACCTTGCAGTTAAGTACTGATTTGGTTTCTGTAGAGCTTAAACCATCTTATAATACACATATGAATAAATATAAATTTTGGTCTAGTGTACTGTCAATGGACAGTGTTAGGTAGCAGTTGAAGTGATAAAAAATCAAAACAGGTTTTCTGCAGTAAAGAGAAGAAAAAATAATTCAGCATAGAATCAGGTTTAATGTGTCTTAATGTTGAATGCAACGGGTCCAAGTAGTAATTTAGAGTCAAGGAACAGAGTAAGGGATTAGTGGAGAGAAAATTACTAAGGGGAAATCACTAGGGTTTAGAGTAATTCTAGTCAAGCCAGGTGAACAGGATTCTTTCTGAAGGCCGGGGTTGGGGGAGGCCTGATGAGATGCTAAAGGTGAATGGCTGTGATACAGCATGGCCATGCACAGACTTATCAGTAGTAAGCATCTTAAATCAAGATCTCTGAGCTAAGAAACTTAAAAAATAATTAAACAAACCATTGCCTTAATATTTATCAGAATGCACTGAATACTACCTACTTGTACTACTAAATAATGAGACAGTGATAGCATAGGATAGGAATATGTGCTATATTACAAAGATTCAGCAAGCGAAAATATCTATTTGTAATGCAGAACTGCTAAATTGAGATTTTTAATCTATCAGCTAGGCTATCATCCTGCAATCCCCCTACTGGATATATATGCAAAGTCAATGAACTCAGGTCAGCCAGGGGCTAAAAGTTGAAACCCTATCTGAAAAAAGGCAAAAGCAAAAAAAAAAAAAAAAAAAAAAAAAGCACACAGGACTAGGAGCATGGCTCAAATGGTAGAGTATCTGCCTGACAAGTAAGCTCCTGGGTTCAACCCTAATAATGCCCACCTTCAAAAATAAGAGTAGAGATAAATTCTTTCTGCTATGAAATGTATAAAGAATTTCCAAGTTCAACTGAATAAAGTACACAATACATATTTTTGTTAGGAAAACAACATGAGGTACTTAAGTATAATATGTTCTATACATATTTCTGGGTTTTCAAATGCAATGTTCTTAGTATTTTTACGAATAAAATGATTAAAGGACATGAATTTCACAATTAGTGAGTACATAGTTTGCAGTTAGTTGTCCACAAACAAATTGACACAATGTGACTAAAATTAGAAAAGTAAACTCTTAAGGAAAAGTGCTGAATTTTATGTGTCAGCCTTCCTTTCATTCCAATTACTACATGTAAATAAAGCCTGGGATAGTTGCTCTTCTTCAAAATTAATGCATCTCTAGCAGATTGCATGTATGACATTAGATAGTTAATATTTTACTAAGGGCATAGTTATTTTAGAAGGAATTCCAGTCAAGGAATTCCCATTTTTATAGTTTATCTAAAAGACACATTATAAGAAGCCTCTTCCTTGTGTAGGAACTTTTCTCTATTGTTTACATAGGTATCAGAGCGATGTGCTTGATACAGATTGTTTCAGTTGGAAAGAACTCTGCCAAGGAAAACAGACAGGCAGCTGTTTGCATAGTACATATTTTTTTGTTAAATATAGCTGCACCTGTGTAAACACAAACTTTATTTCCAAGAAGTACCCCTGCAGCTGCAAAGGTTTTTCAGACAGCCAGCACAGTTATTTTTATTATACCAAGTAATGTATATAATAGCTTTTGGTCAGTTGTCAATTCCCAAAATCATATAAGAAGGCTCATTTATTTTAATATAGGCATTTTATTGTTTTTCTCAAAGCTTAATGTTAAGTTGATTTTGTGTTCTATTTATGCTTCACAACAATTTAATTATACAAAATGGAATCGATCAGGTAATAATGCTCCAATTGTGCAAAGAATAGTTTCATTCATTCATTCATCCATTCATGATTCTTTTGTTTTCTCCCAAACTGTAGCTAAGAAATATTGTAAAGTTACATTTTATTTTTTATTTATTTATTTTTTTGCCAGTCCTGGCCTTGAGCTCAGAGTATGAGCACTGTCCTTGGACTTTCTCAAGGTTAGAACTCTACCACTTGAGCCTCAGCACCATTTCCGGCTTTTTTCTCTGTATGTGGTACTGAGGAATTGAACCTAGGTCTTCGTGCACTCTACCACTAGGCCAAACTCCCGGACTCAAGGTTATATTTTTAGACTTTCCTTTTCCTTTCTTGGATTTTCCTGCCTGGACTAGCTCCAAACCATGATCCTCAGATGTCAGCCTTCTGAGTATTACTGGAGATTACTAGGGTGGGGCCTTGGTACCTAGTTTTATTTTCTTGATTTCTTGTTTTCTTTGTTAGTCCACTGTTAATATTTAGATATATAGACCATTTTGTATATTTATGTTTTATCCTCTCACTTTCTCAAGTCATTAGTTTTAATAGGTTTAGGTGAATTGATTTGATTTTTCAATAGAAGATTATACCATCTGTAAACAGCAAACCAATTGTTGATTCTGATGTGTTTTTTAAATTCCTTTTTCTTGCTTAATTGCGCTAGTTAGGACTTTGAATGCTATCTTGAATAATTTCCTTGGGAATAGGCAGCCTTGTCTTATTCCTTATTGTAGGAGAAAAGCTTCATCCTGGTGAACATGATCATCAGTTATTGGCTTGTCATAAAAGAACTTTTAAATGTTGAGAACTATTTCTATCTGTACATAATTAGTTAGGAGCATTATCATGAAAATATGTTAAATTTAATCAAGTGCTACTTTTCTCCACTTCTTGAGGTAATCATATAAATTTTATCTTCATCCTGTGGATATAGTGGATTGATTTGCATATGGTGAACTGTCTTTATAAACCAAGGACAAATCCCTTTGTATTATCCTGCATGGGACTTTTAATATGGTGCTGGATTTAACTTGCTAGTATTTTTTTTTTTTGGTCTGTCCTGGGGCTTAAACTCAGGACCTGAGCACTGTTCTTACACTTTCTCAAGGCTAGCCCTCTATCATTTGAGCCATAGCACCACTTCCAGCTTTTGTGTGTGTATGTGGTACCAGGAATTGAACCCAGGGCTTTGTGCATGCTAGGTTGGTACTCTAACAATAGGCCATATTCCAAGCCCTTTGCAAGTACTTTTTGGAGAATATCTGCCCCTATATATATTAGCTAATAATTTACTTTTATTACAATGTGCTTGTCTGGTGTTGTTATGAGGGTTATACAATCTTTGTAAAATGGGTGTAGAGTTACTCCTTTAAAGTTCTGAAGAATTTCAAAAAAAATTATGTTAGCTTTCCTTGAATATTTTGTGAGATTCACCAGTGAAGCCATGTGGTCTTGAGCTGTTTTTTTTTTTTTTTCTTGTTTTGATGATTGATTCAATCTTGCTCATTACTTTCTGGTCAAACTTGAAAAATTTCTCTATGAATTAGTTTAAGTGAGTATATCTAATAATTTATTTGCCATGTCTAGGTTTGTTCATGTTTAATTGTGATAATATTCTCTCTCTCTCTCTCTCTCTCTCTCTCTCTCTCTCTCTCTCTCTCTCTCTCTCTCTCTCTCTCTCTCTCTCTCTCTCTCTCTCTCTCTCTCTCTCTCTCTCTCTCTCTCTCTCTCTCTGGTATTGTTTTTTGGCTTTCCTTAGGGCCTCCCATCTTACTTGGCCTTTTTGCACATGGCTGCAGCTCTATCCCTTGAAGTATTTTTTTCCATATATTTTTATTGTAATTAATAGAAGGGTTACATGATATTTGCCAGATAGAAGGTGCATTAATTCACATACATTGATACCCTTTCTCATGTCTTGGTCCCCATTTCCCTCCCCCACTCCCACCCCTCATCTTGCTTTTCCCCCCTTCCCTATCCAATTTCAAATAACCAAATACAAATATATCCAATATATCAGATAACAAAGTGAGATACTGTAACAATATGAGATAACCAAGAAGTATTTTTCTACTGTCTAGTTTTTTGCTGGTTAATTGGAGATGGGGCTTGTAGATGTGTCTACTTGGACTGGCTTCAAACAGAGATTCTTGGATCTCAGCCTCCTGAATAGCTAAGATAATATGCATGAGCCACTAATATCTAGCTAAGATTTTATTGTTGTTTTTAATTTAGTGGTTCTGGCAATTGAATTCAGGGCCTTAACATGTTAGTTAAACATTCTGTTCCTATAATGTCACCCTTTGTTTTTCTTTTATATCAGTTGTAATGTTTTCTCTTTCATTTATAATTTTATTTTTTCATTATTCTAGATAGCAGTTAACTTTTTGGGGGAAGAAGAGAGTGAGGTGGGACTTGAACTCGTCCTGGATGCTGTTATTGAGTTCCTTTAACTTAAAGTTAGTGGTCTACCACCTGAGCCAGAGCATCACTTATAGCTTTTTCTGTGATAAATTGGGGGCAAGAGTCTCCCAGATGTTCCTATCCCAATTAACTTCAAATTGTGATTCTCAATCTCAGCCACCTCAGTAACTAGGATTCTAGGCATGAGGCACATACTTCCAGCTCTCTCTCATTAATTTTATGTATCTTAAAAGGACCTATTCTTAGTTTGAATGACATTTTCTGTTATCTTCCAGTTCTTTATTTCATTTATTTCTGTTTTTATGGTTATTTTTCTTCTGTTAACAGAAGTGCTGAGTTAATGCTTTTTTCTAGTTTCCTACAGTATAAAGATTTTTCTCTTAGATAGTTAGCTTTCACTGGTATAGGCATTTATCACAATATATTCTCCTCTTAAGATGTTTATTTTTTCTGCATCTCTTTTCTTACATTGCATATTCATTTCCATTTGTCTCACTATTTTCAAATTACTCTACTGGTTTTTTTGACCTATTGTACATTTAAGGAATGTGTTGTTTAATTTCCATGCATTTGCATGGATATCTTACATTCATGTCATTGGGATAAAAAATTATATGATTTTAGTCTTCGTTATATTAAAATATTTTGTGTTGCGTTTAACATGATATTCTGTCGCATGTTTTACATATCAACATGAGAGCAATATATATTGTGCTGCCATCAGATGGAAGATCCATTTGTCTGTTAGATCCATCTGGTCAATAGTGTTATCAAGTCTGTTTTTAGTTTTGTTTGAATGAAGCATATAGATTATGGAAAGTGCCTTATTGTGGGCTTAATTATTGTATTGCTGTCTGTTTTCCTTTTGTGTTAATATTTCCTTTATATATTTTGGTTCTTTGAATTTGGATATATATATATATATATATATATTCTCTTCTTATAGTCTCTGGATAGGTTAGCTACCTTGTACAATAAACTTTTTTGTCTTGTGAGGTTTTGATTCCATGTCCACTTTATTTGATGTAAGTATAATTACTCTTGACTTTTCATTGTTATTGAGGTAGAATGTACTCTTAGATGCATTCACTATCAGTTTAGGATTACCTTGGAAATCTAATATTTCCTTTGTAATAATATCATTAAAAATCAGTTTAGTCATCCCATGTCTTTTGCTCAAAGAATTTAACAAATTTCCATCTAATGTTATTACTGATGAATAAGATTTTAAAGTTTTCAGCCATAATTCCTTTATATAATCTCTATTCTTTTCTTGTTAGTTTCTCCTTCTGCTATTCTCATGATGTATATATTGATTTTCTTGATGGCATCCCAGGAATCTTGTCAGATTTCTTTGCTCACATTCATTTTATTTTGATTGTGTCTTTTCATTTAGTTTACTGTTCAAACTCTATTGCACATTTTCATTTTATTTATTGAGTTGTTTTAAATTCTTCATCTGAAATTCATAGATCTCCACTGATTTAAGGTTTAAGAATAATTGTGTTTATATGGAAGATTCTTATCATCAACTACTAAAAAGCAGGAGTAAAGTAACTTCAGAGGGCTAGCTGGAACAAAATACTAAGCGATAGGTACAAAGCAATGGATTCAAGCTTTACTATTAGCATTAAGTATATACATGAATGAATGAATGAATGAAGAAACAAATATAGAACACAGTCTTGTTTTGGATTGAAATTATTATTAGTGAGAGTGGAAATAATGAAAAAATAGATATCTTTCATTATTTTGTTTGCTTATTTAGAAATATAATCATTTTATTTTATGATTACTATTTAAATATAAATTAATAAGTAATTTAAAGAATTTCATAATGAGTATTAATATATACATTTAAATGAGACTATATATACTATTGCCACATGCAATAAATTCTAGGACAGGAAGGATTATTAATAATAAGAATCTGAGAATTTCTATTTTAGATCATTCTTTTATGCTTCAAAGAAATCTGGAATAAATCGTTCAAAAGATAAAATAGTAAGGTAACTTTTTCTCATAGAGCTCAAGAACATGGGGTAAAAATTGAATTGTAAAACAGCATCAATTTTATGCCTACAGCCTTTTCCAACTGATCATCAGAGATTTTGTTCTTATTAAACTGTATGAGTGTATGGTACCATATGATATTAT
The DNA here is from genome assembly GCF_031878675.1 of Megascapheus bottae. Lineage (NCBI taxonomy): Eukaryota > Metazoa > Chordata > Mammalia > Rodentia > Geomyidae > Megascapheus > Megascapheus bottae. The sequence continues at coordinate 35,193,101 of NC_143517.1, read as the reverse complement.
ATCCTTTTAATAAAGGGCTTCACTAAATAACAATAATGCTCAATTATTCCTATAATATAAACATAAATATTGCTCATGTAATAAAAATATCATGCAGAATAAACTTGTTTATTGTAACATTCATCCACTGTATCATTTGTAGATTGAAATTGTTAAACCCTGGAATCAGTGTACCAATTGTTCCTAACTACTAGAGAGACATTTCTTATCCTCAATAAAATACTGAAATTCTTGTCATAAAACCTTTATCTATACCTACCTTGATCTATACCTTTATCTAGAAGTTATTATTAAATTATACTGTATTTTATATCTTTACTCGGGCTTTTTTTGTAAGCACAAAGAACAACCTTGTTCTCAAACACAAAGAGAAACAGGCACACTCTGGAGAGGACAATCCTTGCTCGCTCATAAATGATTACTAGTGGAAATATACTCTTGGCTCTCATGCATGGGAAGATCATTGCTGGCTCTGTAGTACGCATTTCTCTGTCATTTGCTAGCTTCACTAGCACGCTCTAAAATCAGATTTCCCAATAGGGAAGCTGTCTCAGCCTGTGTGGGGGTCAAGAAAAACCTTTCCATGATGAGAGCATGCTCCATATGTTTAAGTGTGATACTCAACATCTTGTCTTGTGATGCTCACATTACTTTCTCTGTTAGCCTTTTCCACATTGATTACAGCTAACCAGCCATTCATACCCAGTAGTTTTTCATTATTCCCTCTGAGATTCTTTTCTCCATTTCCAGATGTTCTTCTGTGTCTTCAGTGTTTTCTGTTATTTTTCATTTTTATGCACTTTCATTTCATTCTGGCAGGATATTTCAGGGACATCCATAATGGAGTAATTCTTTTCCCTGGAGATGGAAAGGATTTGCAAGAAAATTCATTACCATATAGAAAGACAGCATCAGTGCTATTGTTCAGATTTATTTTGTCTTCGTCCTTAAATTTCATATGAATATGTCTTATAATGATTGTGATATACTAGTTTGAGATGAACGTAAATAATTCATAGGTCGTGGATGTTTAATAACATTTGTTTTAATAGTATATATTGCTAAAGTATTTTTACATCACTGATTATATTTCATGTGCTTTCATAAATCTCTATTTCATGATTTTTTGTGATCTTTACACTATCTTCCCACAAGCTTGAAACCTTTGAACAAACAAAACTCTGAACACCTAATATTTCTAAGTATTTCATTGAACAAAAAAACTTAGACACCTAATATTTCTAAGTGTTTCATTGAAACTTTTAAACAGTTTGAAATATTTTTCATGTTCAAAATATAAGCATTTGTTCTTTATTGTCATTATTGGTTTGATTGCAATTAATTTCAGATACTTTAACTGTGGATATAATCAAGAATGTCCAAAATTCTTACATCCCAACTTTTACATATGTGTATGACAGTGATAATTTTCTGGTGTCATTTTTGTATGTCATCCAGTAAGTATCAGAATTTGGCCATAGAAATTTTTCTGTACTACTTGTCTACATCTCAAATAATGAGTAATCATGTATCTGCTGCTATATTTTCTTAGCACTGACAATCTTTATGCCATACATACCAAATGCCTTGAAATTTTTGCTCTTCAAAAAATACTTTAGCAATATATGTATATTTCATAATAACTTAGTTCTGAGTTCTTAGAAATAAAATGGTAGAGAAATACAAGCTCAAAGGAGTAATATCATGTAAAGCTAAAATAGTGTAATTCCTTAGAAAGCTAAAAATCAAAGTTCAGCAAAACAAAATACTAGGAAATAAATATTCCAACAGGACCCAGGACGGGGTGGGATGGAAGGGAAAGGGGTAGGCAAAAGAAGAGGAAAAGAGGAAGGGAATGCAAACAAGATTAAGATAAGTGAGTAAAGGGGTGGATAGGGGAATGAGGGTGAGAATGTTGACAGGGGTGACATTGTTCAAGATATATTGAATTCATGAACTTGTTTGTTTAATAACAACTCTTTTGTACAACTACTTATATATACATATATATTTAAAGTTAGGGTATTTATTGAAAGTTATATAACTGAGTAGCAGGACTAGAATTTAAAATTTAACCTCTCAATTCCTCATATAACACACCTTGACTAAACCAGTTTTGAAATACAGAGTGTGTTGAGGATAATTTATTTTTCTCAATATTCTGAATCAGAGTTACATAAGTTTTTTAAAAATGAATGTAAGGTTGGGAGAAAGTTTTGGGGTGGGAATAAGTGAGAAGAGGGAGTGAAGGATAAAATGTGAATGCAGAAACTGGAAGAAGTGAATATTATCACAGTACTTCATATGCATGTACAAAATAATGAAACCCATATGGCCACCTAGTATTTGATAAGGGAGCCAAAAATTAGAATGGAAGAAAGACAGCCTCTTCATCAAGTGGTGCTGACAGAATTGGTTAAGCACCAGCAGAAAATTAAGTTGTATCCTTATAAGTCACCTTGCACCAGGATTGATTCCTAATGCATCAGAGACCTTGATGTAAAAGCACATGCCCTGAAAACTTTACAAGAAGGAATATGAGATACAATAGGTCTCCTTGGCACAGGTCGAAACTTTCTTAATAAAGACCCAGAAACACAACAAGTTAAAGAAAGTTTGGACAAATTGGACTACATTAAACTACAGAGCTTCTGTATGGCAAAGGACATAGCTACCAAGTTAAATAGAAAGCCCATAGAATGTGAGAAGATCTTCACTAGCCATACAACAAACAAGGGCCCCCTATCTAAAACATATCTACAGCTAAAAAATTGAATCTCAAAAATAAAATTAAATCTCTCCAAAAGAAATCTTCAAAGAAACAAGCATCCCATTAAAATGTGGGCTAAAGAATTAAAGAGAGACTTCTCTGCAGAAGAAATAAGAATGGCCTAGATACATGAAGAAATGCTCAACATCTCTGGCCATACATGAAATGCAAATCAAAACAACTCTAAGATTCCACCTCACTCCAGTTAGAATGGCCAGGATCAAGAAATCTAATAACAACAGATACTGGAGGGGATGTGGCCAGGAGGGATCACTACTACACTGATGGTGGGAGTGTAAACTCATTCAACCACTATGGAAAGCAGTATGGCAGTTCCTTATAAGACTAAACATAGAGCTCCCCTATGACCCAGAAATCCCACTCCTTGGCATTTACCCAAATGTCCAGAAACAAGGTCATGCTAAAGCCATGACCATGTTCATTGCAGCATTATTTACCATTGTGAAGATGTGGAAACAACCCAGATACCTCACAGTAAATGAATGGATTAAGAAAATGTAGTATTTATACATTATGGAATACTATGCTGCCAGCAGAAAGAATGACATTGCCCCATTTGTAAGGAAATGGAAAGACTTGGAAAAAATCATATTAAATGAATTAAGCCAGACCCAAAGGAATATTGGCTCAATGGTTTCCCTTATTTGTAATAATTAATACATATCTAGAACTCTCCTGCCAAAGGATTACAGTAGCTCATAACCTCGGTACATAAGGTCATATAGGATGAGACTAAATGAAAGGATCTCTAGGATATGGAAACAATAGCTTTATCTTTGCGATTGTTGTTCTTAATATACTACATTATTTCTCTTGTTTTTTTTTTCCCTATGGTTAATCTCATGTTGCTACTGTCTCTGACTTTGTCACCTGTTATATTGTATATAACAGGAAGCGGGGGGGGGGGGGGGGGGGGACAAGATGATTGAGAGGGGTCAGGGGGAAATGGTGACCTAAACATGAGAAGGGGTATCAATGTGTGAGGAGTAATGCACCTACTATGTGACTAATGTAACTGTAACCCCTCTATACATTATCGGAACAATAAAAAAGAAAGCAATTAAATGAAAAAAATAACGAAGCCCATTAAAACTGTTAATGAAAGGTGTGGAGAGGATAAGAAAGAGTACTAGAGGCAGGTGGTGAATTGAATAGGGAAATGTTATGGTAAAACTCCTTGGTCCAATGAATATACGGTAAAATTCTAAAAAAAATCCATAATCAAATAGAATCTTATAATCCTCTGGGAGAACTGAATTGAAACACACTGTAAACATGCAGTGTTTCAAATCTAAAACAAATCCATGTTGTTTAGTATAATGTTGCTTCAATTTAATCCTTTTGTTCATTGCATGTCAATTTGAGAATGCAGATCTCTTCAATATTACTGTCATTTGTCTATACAGACAAAAGTGAACCCAGAAAAGGAGAGCAGTGGAGAGTGTGGGGGGAGGAGAGAGTGAGATAGCATGTGTTCTTCTCCCCAGGGGTGTTTACAAACATCCCTACTCCTGAAAGAAGGAGATGGATTGTTATTTAGTGAATACCACATTTTCTGTGAGAGACATATTATAATACTAGGAACTATAACAGTATTAAGTACTAATAATTGTCTCATTGCTTGTGTAATAAAAGTGCTTTTAATGGATTCTCAATCCTCTTTTTTTAAAAAAATAATAGATATACTGGAAATTCAACTTATAGTAAATACAATGTCATTTTTTATAGTTTAAAAAATAACAAAGGTATGTCCCTGAGCTAATGTTTCAGAAGTTTTAAATTAGTTTACCTGATTTATATTGCAATCTAAATATTACAGTAATTTTGGTTTCAATATATAAACTGGAGCCTGTTTCATGCATAAAACCATGTAGCCCAATTTCCAAACACATTACCCACCCATGCATGATAATTAATTTTTTATTGAACAAAGCCCTAAAATATAAAGCATTAGTTGATTATGTATAACCAAATGATGTTAGATGTCCAAGGGCAATTATGATAAAATATTAAAGCAATTTTATATCAAGAAAAGGATAAAAATATACAGCCCCATACTTTTGATTCAGTAACTTCAATTTTTTGCACATTAAAAATGCATACCAGAGCTGTCAGTTCAATTGCTTCAAATCTGAAGTTATTTTTGAGAAACTCTAGGTTTACTGAAGTGCATTTGAGACAGTAGGAGACATGAAAAAGTTACTACCATTAAGCCTCCCAGAAGCCAAAGCAAGCTCACAATCCTTTCTGTAATAATAAATTTGGAATCCTTATTAGAAAATGTGCCACGGTGTAGCACTCAGAGATAAACTATGTTGCAGTCGTCCCTTGGAAAAAAAAACACAGAAATAAGTTGCTTAATAAAGTCTAAATCATTCCTTAGGTTAGCTAATAGAAGCACCCGTGGTTATAAAATTAATCAGTCCCTGCTATTACAGCAAATTGGTGAAGATTGTATTGACACATCTTCATCTGCATGTCTCATCAGAGGTGTCCGTGCCATTTAGCTAGGAAACCCTGGAGGCTTCCTCTGCACAGAATCTTATAACACTTCAATTAAGGGACACCAAGCTGCCAACCAGACAGTGGCACATTTATTTCTTGATGACTCCTTAAGTTGTGCCACAGGCCTATCATTAAGAGAATATTTTTCACAGCAGGTTGCAAAGATCCTCGTGCCATTAAAAGGAATTGAAAAAGCATCAATTTGTTGTTTCCACCTAACACAGATATTTTTCATTGCTGGAACAGCCATTAAAAACAATCTGTTTTATTGCATTCTGAAAAGATCACATGAAGCACACATCATGATTTATTTTAAGAATGACATTAGGATTAAAACCACTGTGAAAATGTAGTATTTGAAATAAATATTTAGGCAAACAGAGTCTCAGATATGCTCTTCTTTTTTTCCACACCAAATTATCAGTAGACATTTATGGCTACATGGAATAAGTTTGAAAATGCTCTGAAAGAATAGCTTTTAAAAGCGAAAGGTAGAGCGTCTTTGGAGATGCATGTCTCATAAGAATGGCATGTCTTGAAATTTTAGTGGAATTTTTTTTGACATTAGTGAACTAGAAAAAACACATTGAAAAGATAATGGATCAAATGCTTCTTTGGGAGAAATTATGTGGGGTTCTTTTGGAAGGAAGGGAGTGTAATGTCATTCTTATACTCTGGATTATTGATTTAGGATACTATTCTTTTCAGTCACCAGAGTGATAGGTAACACACAATTCTAGGGATTTGTTGTATTATGGAGCTTGTTGACAATGATGCCTCTCTCTCCCTGCAGTAGGCACAGTGATTTATTTTGCAACTTGTTTTCTCACTACAAAAGTGGGTCACTGTTTTGACAACCTGCAGCAACCATAAGTAGAAACAAGGAAAAACATTGAAGAGACGTCTTAATGCTTACTGTTTAGAAACTTTTTTGGATTCTTTTATAAGTTGTTTTGGACAACATCTTTAAAGAAGGACATCTTTTCATTGCATTAAGAGTTATGTAGTATTTTCCATTCCTCTCAACCCCCCCAACATGGTAAGAACTTCATAAAATTGGGAAGACTTGGCTATGTTTCTAGTCTTGTGCATGTGAAATGTCGCATAAGGAAACTGTTCCCATTGCAACCTGCCAGGACCTCAACATAAAAAAGCTTAGATATATGGAATGGGAATATCAAACATGATTATAGCAGACTACTTGGTATAGCATGGATGCACCTTTCAGAATTCAGTTATCCTGGTGTTAGAACTCAAGGTGGTGGACACTGCTCACTTAAATTCCTTTCTAAGGATGGTTTTAATCAGGAGATATTCTCTATGATGAATGAACTAATTCTGCCTGGAAATAGCCCCCATCCTATGAAAGAGAGGCTTTATAGGCCTGTACCTGGCCCCTTACTACAGAGGGTCAAAAGTTCCCTATGAAAGGCTACCTCTGCTCTGGAGTTCTACCTGTGGTGCTAAGTTCTTTCTAGAGCACATAAATTGAAATCCTCTCTGTTCAGCCTGACATCCTTCAGTACACTTCGGATATTGACCTTAAGGAATAATAAACTTCCTTCATGCAAACCTCCATCTCGAGTCTGCTTCTGACAAACCAACCTAAGATGTTAAACAACCTGTTTAATATATGAGTTGATTAGTGAGTCTAAATAGCTTATGCATTTGGGAGAAAAAAATAGAGGATGATGAAAGTCACAAATGAATCTGTTTAAGAGAGAGAAAACTATGGAGCTAATTTGAAGGCAACATGTCCATGTTACGACTATAACTGCTTCTGCTCTATACTTGCACGGGAGCTTGGTGAGCTCCTGTGCATTAGAAAACAATCTTGGAAAGAATATGTAAGAGGGACTGATGGAAGCCTTGTAGCTGAAATCCCAGGTAGATCATATTACAGATTGGACTTAGTTCACAGAAACGTGCAAAAGGAGGCTATTGAACTAAAGGTATGGGATTATTAGTTTTGAGGAAGCAATGTTGGATCGAAGCAGGCTCTAATTTGAAGTGCAAAATATGGGGAAAACATCCTTTTTGGTATATATAAACATATACTAAAGCTTAAATTCGTGACATAGAATTGTTTCCTAATAGGAGTCCTTATTTTTCTCATTTCTTTATTGTCTTCTTTGTTATCTCTTCTATGAATAATGGAACATGTATTAACTTGGCAATTTAAACTCTCTGGGCCTCAATTTTCTCCTGGGTAATGAGGGGATAAGAATGTATTTCACAGGATCATTTTCCATCTATTCACTAATTCATTCACTCATTAAACAAATATCTTTTGAATACCTTCTATGTGATAGCCATTTCTATTCTAAGAGGTATGAATTTAATGGAGAACAAAAATAAATAAATAAATAAATAATGAAAACAAAGACTTGGATTAGCAAAAATAATTGTCAGTCTTTGATATGATATATCTGATGAAAGATAGCGATTGGCCAAATAATCATAAAAATACAATACAGGATATTATGTCAGTGTCAGAAAGACAAAACAAAACCAAACAACAATAAAAAAAAATACTTTCCCACAGGGCTTAAAAGAATATAACCTAGATCTGTAGGTCTGCAAAGGACACCATGCTGACTTACAGAATAAGCTACACCTTTGGAATGGTGGGAAAGCACTGTAAAAGAAGGCCATAAGAGGAAGAGACAGCATATCATACTCTAAAGTAGGTATTCTCCAGAGCAACATGAAAGAGTGGAGAGAATCAGTGAAAAGTCTGGCTGGAGAGGTAAGCAACAATGAGACAGTATTAGGACATGTAGGCCTTCGTTGTTCACAGGAGTGGGAAGCAATGGGAAAATCTTCAAAAAATCTTAAAGTGGAGAGGTAAGGGATTGGACATGTTTCTGGAAAATCACTCTCACTGTTAGGTGTGGATTTCATGGACATCAGAATGTATGAAAACAAAATAGGTCCTCATTTTGTTCAAATGTATTTATACCATAAATTCACCCATGAACTGGACTTGCATAATACCTATGTAGTGGATGGAATTCGGTGGCATTCCCTTTTACTAGCTGTCCTTCACATTCTCCCATTCTACTCTGATAGTTTCCTTTTTTTGTGTGTGTGTGGGTCATGGGGCTTGAACTCCACCTGGGTGTAGTCCTTGAGCTCTTCAGCTCAAGGCTACTACTATACCCTTGAGCCAAGCCCCACTTCCCTTTTTCTAGAGGTTAATTGAAGATAAGAGTCTTGATCCTCAGACCTCAGCCTCCTGAGTAGCTAGGCTTACAGAAGTGAGCCAATACATCCGGCTCATAGTTTCCTTCTTAATAACCTAGAAGGTTTGCACCTCCTGAGGATACTTCACTAAGAGAATAAAGCCATGATATTCATAACCAGTGGCCCAGCACACAGTTTTCTTTTGTGCCCTGGCTAATTTGGGCTATTGATGAAGGTGTGTAGAATACAGCTATTCCGCTCAAGATTTATGGGGCATTAGGAAAAACAAGCAAAACAACAAGATCTTCATGATATTTTTAGAGGTAAAGGAGGAGAGGTTAGAAATCAATGAGTAGGGCGGGGAGTTTGACCTAGTGGTAGAGTGCTTGCCTAGCATGCACGAAGACCCGGGTTCGATTCCTTGGTACCACATACATAGAAAAAAAAGCCGGAAGTGGTGCTGTGGCTCAAGTGGTAGAGCTCTAGCCTTGAGAAATGTCCAAGGACAGTGCTCAGGCCCTGAGTTCAAGCCCCACAACTGGCCAAAAAAAAAAAAAAGAAATCAATGAGTAGATAAATTTATGTGTAAGTAAGAAATATAGGTCATAACTAGCATAAGGATTTCGAAATCTTAGAGTATCTCTGCATGCTTACATAACATAATTTTAATTTTTATTATTACAAGGGCAATGAATTAGAAATATCTCAAAAATCAAAATCTTTCAAGCAAAAATAGGTGGTCATGTATTTTCTTTTTGGAGAGAAATATGATAGAATCAAAGAAGTTCTTAGGCACTGTAGATTTGGGAATCACCACATGTGATCTTTATGGATATATGCAAGGATATTTTTACTTTGGAATATTACATTTGGGTTAATTAATAATTAGATCCTCATTTGTATTTTGTTTCTTTCAACTTTACAGAGGTACCTTAAGTTGTGTATTGTAATCTTGATATATGCACTTCGGGGACCCTCACCACATTCAAGATGACTTGTAATAGTATCATTCCCCCAAGTTTACTTGTGTACATTTCTTCTCTCCTCTCCCATTTCTAGGTAAACACAAAAGTGCTATCTTAGAACGACATCGCCCCATTTGTAAGGAAATGGAAAGACTTAGAAAAAAATCATATTAAGTGAAGTAAGCCAGACTCAAAGGAACATAGGCTCAATGGTTTCCCTCATTTGTCATAATCAGTAGAAACCTTGGGCTCTCTTAGCAGAGATTTGCAATAGAGCAAAACCTAGATACACAAGGCCATATAGGATGAGGCTAAATGAAAGGACTTCTAGGATATAAAAACAAAAGCCATATAATGAGTGATTGTTGTCCTTAACATACTCTGTTATCTCTCATCTCTTTTGCTCTCCCTTGGTTATCTCATATTGTTACAATATTTCACTTTGTTATCTCATATATTGGATAAATGTGTATTTGGTTATTTGAAATTGGATGGGGAAGGGGGGAAAACAAGATGAGGGGTGAGGGTGGGGGGAGGGAAATGGGGACCAAGACATGAGAAAGGGTATCAATGTATGTGAAGTAATGCACCTTCTATTTGGTGAATATAATGTAGCCCTTCTATTAATTACAATAAAAAATATATGAAAGAAGTGCTTTCTTTACATATCTATCAGTTTGTATCTCATGCTATATAAATATAATATATTCTGGCTTCTATTCAGCATGATTATCTTGAGATAATCATATCATTAGATGACTTTTTTAATGATGATTACTGCTTTGTATAAGTATATTATACTTTTATTATAAATGAACCAGTAATGGCTTCTTGTGTTATGTAGTTTTCATGTATTATTTCCTACCAACATAGCTGTTATGAATACAGTAATACAAGTCTGTCTGACTAGAAATAGGTTTTTGTTTCTCTTCAGTAAAACTTAGTAATTGAATTGTCATGTGATATAACACATATCTGTTTGCCTTTAAAGAAATTTTCAAAGTGATTCCAAAAGACTTTTTTTTATCATGTTGCATTCTTACTAGTACATAAATGTACTTAGGATAGCTTGTTCTACATAAACTTCAAATATGCCTGTAGGTTAAGTACTGTTTTTCCTGTGGCATAGGATGAAATGAAAGATCAAGGATGCTAAAAAACTATATTTCAAATTTAGTTAAGATTTTAAAATTATTTTTTGTGGTCACAGAACAAGTGAGTGGAAGAATTGGAAGTCAAACCTAGGTCTGACAGCCCCAGAATAATTTTCTAGACTGCCTAAGAAAAGCTTTGTATAAATGGAGGATGAAGGTTTACTTTGAATAGTTGTGTTCCTCACTTATTCATTTACTGGCTCCCATTTGACTTGGATAAATGGATATAGTGGGAAATTATTTTAGTTAAAGTGATGGCTCATTGACCATACAAGGTCAAGTTATAACTTATGGTTGAGTGAAATTTAAACTTGTGACCTGCCATCCATTTCAGGAGAGATATATAAGAGCCTTGGATAAACTAACAATCTCCTTAATTTAAGAGAGTAGCTCCAATTTAGATGAAATTCTACTTAAATCAGCAACCATAGCCATGCTTTCCTTGGTTTAATGGCTTTTTATTTTTATTGTTGATTTTGTTTCATGGAATAGATAGAGATGCAAAGACTAGAATGGAAAAATAAATAAATATAAAACCAGCTGTATGTAGAAATGAAGAGGTTAATGCACCTGGAGGAGATTAATGGATGGAAGTGCTTTCTTTTTGTTTCCATTTTTAATAAGACAAGCACATTATGTAAAATTTTAAATGTGAGAACTGTACATTGTTGTATGAAAAGCAACCTTCAAGAGCCTCTTGTGGTTTTTGATGCTGCTGTTGGCACAGTTTCTTCTACCTACTGAGCAGCATTTTGATTTCTACAGTGATTTCTCCTCATACAATCCACTACAGTAACCTAAGACAAAGTAGAGAGGATGAAATAATGGCTTTTGCCTTGCGGTCATTACATTTGGTTCCAAAATTGAAACCGCTGAAGACTTTAACTCTTTTATCTTTCACGAAAAAATTGGGTAGAGGGCTGGGTATTATTTAAGTGTCCATGACTAGAGGTCTAAAAATGTCCACATCTGAATCACTAGTTCTCATACCCTTCCATTCCACTCCATCTCCATTGCCAACAAATGCAATAGCTTTTTATCTTCCATATTTTTTTTTGCCAGTCCTGGGCTTTCTCAGGGCCTGAGCACTGTCCTTGAATTTTTCTCAAGGCTAGAGCTCTACCACTTGAGCCTCAGCACCGCTTCTGGCTTTTTTCTATGTATGTGGGACCGAGGAAGTGAACCCGGGTCTTCATGCATGCTAGGCAAGCACTCTACCACTAGGCCAAACTCCTCGGTACCACATACATAGCAAAAAGCCGGAAGTGGTGCTAAGGCTCAAGTGGTAAAGTGCTAGCCTTGAGAAAGTCCAAGGACAGTGCTCAAGCCCTGAGCCCAAGCCCAGGACTGGCAAAAAAAAAAAAATTACAAAAAAAGGATAAAAGTGTATGACATTGTTAAGTGTGATCATCAGATAAAAGTAGTTTTCATATAAGAATAGGCTAGGCAATGTCTGAAAAAATATGCTCCATAATTATTCATTATTTTTCTGACAGTCAAGCTGAGTTGTGTACCCTGTATTTTTATCTAGCATTCCTCTCGCCAGTAATCTCCTCCTCCTTCACTCTGGTTTCTCTTATTGTAGCAGTGGCAAATTGGAAAATTAAAACATACAGAAGATATGGAATACTTTAATTTAACATGAGCCATTGAGATTGACAGAGTTTTGGTGAATCTTTCAAACCTAGTGTTCTCTACTTATATAAAGATAGAATCAATAGATGATAACTTCAATAAATTGGGAACTGACACCTCCTTGATAAATATGTTGAAGGAATAAAAAAGGAACAATTCTTAGCATAAAACTCTAATAGCAACCTATAACTAACATTCTATTTTAATACTGTTTTATAGTAGTTGTACAAAGGGATTGCCATTCAACAGTGCACCTTGATCAATATCATCTCTTTCATCCTTCTCACTCAATCCTCATAAACTAATCCTTCCCCTCAAATTTCCTTATTTTATAGTATATGAATTGAATAGTATCACTACCTGAATCTCTTTCTTTGAGTCAGCTAGTAAGGGTGTCGGCTCAGTCCCAAAGACATAAAATCTTATGAGGCTAAATCATTATTTTATTCCCATTTTATGTATAGGTAAGGAAACTGAAGAATAGAAAAGTTCATTTTAGTTTTTGCCTTAAAGCACACAGAATTATGTATCAGAAAATTCAGTTTCAGAGACCATATTCTGAACCACTCTGTCATGATGACATTCTCCATAGGAACTGTAATAAATATGCATTGTTCAGGAACAAGATGAAATATAATAAAGATTTCTACTATCTAAGAGTTAAGTAACTGGATATATATTTTCTATTTTTGAATGACATATTTTCATTCCTGTCAATGAAGTCACACCTGCTATTTTATAAAACTTTGTAACTATATTCTAAAATACTGTGGTTGAAATCAATGAATTATCCATTAAATTCAATTGTATTTTACATTTCTAAAAATAAGGATGACTCTTGAGCCACAATGCTACTTCCAGTTATCAGGTGGGTCATTGGAGATAAGTCTCATGGACTTTTGTGCCTGGGCTCCCTTTGAATTGTGATCCTCAGATCTCAGCCTCCTGCATAGCTAGAATTCCAGACATGAGCTGGTGCCCCACTAAGGATGACTCCTTTTAGAATTATAATCAACTATCATTACATTATCATACCTAAATATTGTCACTTACCCATTTGGTATTCAGACTTCCAAATGTTTCATAAATGAAATAATTATTTCATAGTTATTAAAATAGTTTCAGAATTCAAGCAAGTCTACCTAATGTACTTGGTAGAAAGGACTACAATTTTTTCTTTCACCAACTGTTTTTCTTTCTTTCTTGTAATTTATTTGTTGAAGAAAACAGTTATCTAAAAGAGTTTTACACATTCTGGGTTTTGCTGATTGCTTCTTATGGTGTAACTTGACATCTTCCTGTGCCCTCTGAATTTCTTATAAAGGGCTAGCTCCTATGGTGACATGATGCCTTTCAGAGAGATTTGTTTTGGCTTCTTTTAGAAACACTACTTCACAGGTGGGAGCCTTCCTTAGAGAAGCAACTACTGTCTCATTACATTTTTTGAACTGCTAGAAGCCACAATAGAGTTTCTGCTCTCATGGAGAGCGTATTCCACTGAGTAAGAATATTGAGTAAATGGTGCTGGAAATATCTGTTACCCACTGGAAAACATAAAAATAAAGAGTGATAGTTTATGCCATAAAGCAACATTTAATTCCAAAAAATGTAAAGATCTAAATGTATATTTTTAAAAACTTAATCCATGTCAAATATCCAGTTGTTAATTACAAATATTCTTTTAACATCCACTCCAGGTAGTATTAATTAAATCAATGAAAATAATATACAAGATCATTATTCTTATAAGGTAGACATTTACTGTTATGACACAGACACTAAATTAAAATTAGCTCTATAACATATAAGAAAATTGTAAGTGCTTTAATTTTTTTGTGGGTCACAGGCTTGAACTCGTCCCTGAGCTCAAGGCTACCACCCTAATTTCGGGCCTGAGCATTGTCCCCTGAGCTCTTCTGCTCAAGACTAACACCCTCCCCTTGAGCCATAGCCCCACTTCCTGTTTTCTATAGGTTCATTGGAGGTAAGAGTCTCAGGTCCTTTTGTGCCCAGGCTGGGTTTGAACCTTGATCCTCAGATCTCAGCCTCCTGAGTAGCTAAGATTACAGGCATGAGCCACCTTTCCCAGCCAATGTGCTTTAATTTTTTTTTTTGAAAAGAGCTGATTTGGATAAAGAAATAAGGAGTGACTACAGAGATGAGAATATAGTTGCATGGAATTTAGGAGAAAATTATTTGTGATCCTAAGAATATGAAATGTTCTTCTGTAAAACTAAAAAAAAATAACAAAATAGAGGACATATTCTTAATTAATTTGACAATAGTAGGTAAAAAAATTGTACATCAAAAGACACAAGATAGAAACCAAGATGTTTTCAATACATTTAACAACCCCAAAATTAGCATTTAGAGTTTACCAAAGAACCTGTATATTTTCAAAATACTGCATGTCGAAAAAGATGAGGTAAAAGGTATTAGTGAAGAATTTGAATTATACCTAGCAGTCATTTTTTTCAACTTATAATTAAAAGGGTTAACTTATAGGTTACCCAGAACACTTGATTCTTCCCACTTATCTTAGTGATGTTCAGCTGTCATTTTTAATTCAATGCTCAGGGAAATCTCTTCAGAAATAATAAAATACATATTGGTCATAAAAATTACTCATTGAGGCTGTTTTTTCATATATTTTTATTGTAATTGTAATTAATATAAGGGTTGCATTGTGTTCACCAGATAGAAGGTGCATTATTTCACAAAAATTGATACCCTTTCTCAAGTCTTGGTCCCCATTTTCCTCCCCTTCTCCCCCGCCCTTCATCTTGTTTTTCCCCTTTCCCTTTCTGATTTGAAATCAGATAAAGGCTGTTTTAATGCCCGGTTTTCCTACATGTGATGGTGAAGGCAGACCTTGTTAATGCAAACTTTATCACTGCCCTCATGGTTCAAACTTCTACATTCTAAAGGCAATAAATAACTTGGTTTTCTGAAAACAGAAAGCCTTTGTTCTTTATATTGTCAGTTTTCCTTATTCTTCAAGAATTTGCTAAGCACCTTTGATGTGCATAGGCACTGGAGTTTTTGATATAAAATTTTTCTCTTTTCATAGAGCTTCAAGAGACAAAAAAAGTAGATGATAACATGACAAAGCAAACAGTACCACTCATGTCCTAAGGACACTTTTGAAATGATCTGGAATAGAGTGATGGAGAAGAGCTATTTTAGTTAGATTGACAAAGACTTTTGACAGAAATAAAACTTGAATACAAACTTCAGGAAAAATACAATTAGAAAAACTAATGCTCTGTATTTGTCAATAATGAAATCGAACTAGGTTAGTACCAAGTCAGTTTAAAATAAAAAAATCATCAAGGGCAAGACGCCAGTACCCAAGAGATTTAGGATGCTTTAAATATGTGCACTCTGCCAGAGAATTTTTTTTTCTAAAGTAGGAGGAAAGGGGCTATAATCTTTTGAAATTCTGTGTACAAATTTTCTGAATAACTAAAAAAAGTGTTCCCTAAGGTTTGGAACACTTGAGGTTCAACATAGGTATAGCTATTTGATATTATTACATTTGTTTTTCTAGAGAACATAGCAAATTCTGATGCCAGGCTTCAGATGTAAATGTGATTAACTTATTTTTAAGTAGGATAATTCTTTGTATTCTTTCTGTATACAGACATTAAAGCCTCTTCTTTGTACAATCTTTCCCTAGCAATCCCTTTCACAAGTCAATACATTAAAAAGAACTATGAAAAGATTACAAAAAGTATTTTTGTTTTTTTGTTGGTCATAGAGCTTGAACTCTGGACTTGGGCACTGTTTCTCAGCTCTTCAGCTCAAAGATAGTGCTCTACCATGTTGAGCCACAGCACCACTTCTGGTTTTCTAGTGGTTAATTGGAGATAAGGGTCTCACGGACTTGAGTGCCCAGGCTGGCTTTGAACCACAGTCCTAAGATCTCAGCCTCCTGAGTAGCTGGAATAACAGGTGTGAGCCCCTCGCCCCTAGCTACAAAAAGTCTTTATACTGATAAAATAAATGTATTTGTACTTTCTTGGGAACATTTACAATATAAATAATAATGTGAGGATCAGCAGTTATTATTTCCCATGGGGCTAAACCAGCCTACTCTCTAAATATGCTTGTGTGAGCTTATTTATGCTACAGCCATAACCACCACTCTACACTCTGAGTGCTGACTTTAGCTAGCTAAACACAATCTCACTCGACCTATGCTCTCAGTTTTCAAAATATGGTGGATAGACCAAAGCCAAGCAATACTCATTCAACTACAGTTTTTTTGGTGGGACATAGGGACAGATGAAAAAGGACATTACAGAAATCATTTAGGAAAACATGTCTGAAAGTGTGATGAAAACCAAGAGTTAGAAAGAATTTTAAAATCACAAATTGAGCATTTCTAAAGTAGCTATGAAGCGTGAAACTATTTACTGTTTAATCATGATAAGGTGTAGAATTAAATATCTAAGTACTGTTCTTGAAGAATTAATAGGTCATGCAAACACGTGGTTTTTGCAATGTAATCTGATGATTGCTTTGTTAATCATTTTCGCAGTCTATTTTGGAACTGCGGAGAGTCAGTTCTGAAACATCCTGTGGTGCAGGAAGGGTTCAAGGAAAGCCTCTTGAAACAACATCTTTGCTTTGAATTTAAATGACCATTTTAGCGAATTAGTACTCTTAGTTCACAATGCTGCCTCTCAATGAGCACTCCATAGGCAATTTCCCTTTATTTGCTCATGCTTATATTTTTCCTTTAGCTGTCATTAGTTACATGACAACAGTTCTGATCACCACCTTTTCAGGCCATTCCAAGAAATACTGACTTCCCTCCCTACCCTGTTCCCATGTTGGACAGTGGTGTTTCCAGGAAGAAGTGACAAGATAGTCTCCTCTGCTTAACAATGATATGCAAGGAAGTCCATTCCAGGAAGTACTGCATTCAGGAATTGAATGCTGAGAAATCTGAATTGGCAAAGATTTTACTTCTTCTGCTCGGAACCCCAAAATTATCCTTCTAAGCAGAGACATTAGCCTCTGGAGGGAACTTGATCAGACTTCCACCATGAAGAAATATTTCACCTAGTTCCTATAGCCGTGCTGATTTCCACAGCAATTTCCTTCCAAGGGGTAGATGAGCATCAATAAAGGCTCATTCACACTGAACTTTCAGTAATCGACTCATAAGGAACTTTAATGTAATTTGTTGTTACATAATGTAGGCTCATAAAATTCCTCATTTTTCATACCCAATTCATAGCTGGGAAATTTATCGTTAAGAGGTTTCATTCAAGGCCAGGTCCTTTAAAAAAATCAGGGATCCCTCCACACCCACTCTAGAAACAATCCTCCTTTAAAGAACTGAAGTGCTTCAAACATCCTAGTAATGGTACAGTAAATTACATTTTCTCATTTGGAACATTGTAATAGATTTCTCTACAGAGTGATTTATCATGCAACAATTAGGAACCCAAGGGAATTAGATGACCATTTTAAATTTTTATCAGCTTGTTTCAATAAACTGTTAATGTGACCCTAATGTTTGGGAAGCACTTTAATATAATCAGATTTTGGTTGTTCAATCTACTGACATTAATGGCTACCTCATTAATCATAGCATTCTCATTGAGACCTTGGAGGCTGAGCTAAGTTCAGTGGACCAATTCTTACAATAATAAAAACAGGCTATTTTCAACAGGGAAATATTCTCACTTTAACTACAAAACGTGTTTTGTTATTTCTTAGAAATTGACAAGGGTAACTGGAAACTCTAAAAGCTTACAAAATAGCAATTAAAACTCCTTTAGACTTAATTACCAAATTGGTCAATTAAATCAAGTTCTCCTATGATCATTACCTGTAATGATTTTCTATTATTTAAAAGTATAGAGCTATATAGCAAGGTCTAAAATAGGCCAGACGACCAATACATAATAAATGTCTGTCTCCCAATCCTGGGTAGCATCTGATAGTTTACAAGCATCCTACAGAGTTGAAATATGCCTTCAACTTTTCAAAGCCTGTACTTAATTCCTCAGTGGTCTTTCAGGAAGGAAAAGGAAATAGAAAAAAAGTATTACAGGGTGACTTACAAGATTTTTGGGAAATCATGTGAATGTAGAGGTTGTTTTCAGTACTTTTGATTCCCCCCCATTTTAATAATTCTCTCTTAGGTTCTTAAATGTCTACTTTTGAAAGAAACAAGATGTCATGTTTTTATTCCACATCACACCACAGCAAGGTAGCTGTTACAAAATACCTTTGTATTATATATATGTCATTGCTGGGAAAGAGGATAGGATACCATCTGTTTCTCAAGTTATAGTTTTATTTTATTATTTTTTCTTGTAAATTTAATAGAATATGATCTTATTGGAAACAGAATTTAGAAAGCCATATAGTTAGCTGAAAAATGAAAGCTCACGTTTTCAAGGCAGACTGAACTGCTCTGTGCTTTAAAAATATTTAGTTCGGAGAGAAGAGAGGAAACACGAGGCAAGAATTCAATTTATATCCTACAAATTAAGAAAAATGAGGAAAGGGGCAGGTAAGGGAAGGATGTGTGCACATGTCAAAAGGAGTGACACGAATCAACATTCACTATATTCATAAATTGTTTTGTTAAGTGGCAACTCCTTTGTACAACTACTTGGAGATAATAAAAAAATAAGGAAAGGAATCAAATGTGTGGCTTATTTCCTGTGGTTTATATTATCTTCAAAGGTTAAGCTATAAAAAACACAACCACAGAAATAAAATATAAAAATTGATAAAAATGGAATCAAATTTATTTTCCCAAAGTAAACATGAAAATGTGCTATGATTTAATAACAGATCATACTGTTTAACATTTTATATATGCAAATATATCATCTTGAATAGAGATTTGAAGGTAGCTATTTTTAAGAGGCATCTTTATTTTTTATTTTTTTATATATTTTTTATTGTAATTAATAAAAGGGTTACATGATATTTTCCATATAGAAGGTGCATTAATTCACATAGATTGATACCCTTTCACATGTCTTGGTACCCTTTACCCTCCCCCCTTCCCTATCCAATTTCAAATAACCAAATACAAATAAATTCAATATATCAGATAACAAAGTGAGGTACTGTAACAATATGAGATACCCAAGGGATAGCAAAGGAGATGAGAGACAACATAGATTTGAAGGTAGGTATTTTTAAGAGGCATCTTCAAAACTCTGTGAAAATATTCTGATGATATACATCATCCAGGTGACTGTAAACACCATTTTAGACAGTGATGCCAGATCAGCTATTCTGTGACCAAATACCACTTGAGAACATTCTAGTTAGGAATATCACACATTCAAGACTCTAGATTCTGAAAATAGCTTCTTAGTTGCATTATCCTTTACATGATAATGCTTTCTTAATGAAAAGTAATTATATCTGTTTTGCCAAGAACTATGTAGGTACTTACTTGATTCCTGTATGTTTAAATGAATAACTACACCATAGGCTAGCAACTTTTCACATATTCATCCAAAATGCTTTAGCTGAAAATTCTTTTTAAGGGTAAAGTCTTCGTAAGAAGAGAGGTTTCTTGAAAAATATAGATAAAGCTTAACTGTTTATTAGATTGACTAAAAGGCATAGAACAACTTATTGTCTGCCAGGTTAGAATTGTTATTTTAAAAAAAAACAATTTTCTTATTTGGGAAACAAGGAGAACATGAAGGCACATGGCTCCAGTGTCCAGCTGTGGAGACAGCATTCGCTAACAGATCTACTGCTGCTCCTCTCAATCCGTAACTGTCCAGGTATGATAAGAAGCAAGACTTCTCTGAAGGGAAGTGATGTGAACTCCACTCACATCATCGAAACTTTCTTAGCACTATGGTTTAAACTAAGATTGTTTCTTTCTCATTCTCCTTCCTTTCTCTTCTCCTTTCAGACTCCTCAGACTTGCACTGGAGTGTGAGCCTGTCCATCTTCTGCCATTTTATTCTTTGAACATTTCTGCTTAGTAAAATTCTGTCTTGGCTTCTATTTCTTACAGGACCCAAACACATTTTCCTTGCAAAGTCTTTTAAAATACATGGAGGAAAATTGTATCTTACTTTGTTAGAAAGAGCTTTCACTATTAGCAAGTTATAATATTTACTCTCTTTCCAAACACATACAACTTTCTACCATTTTGATCCCATTTTTATTAGTATGACATCTCCCACATCCATACACACTCAAAGCAATTTATAATTGTTAGAGACCAGCATTGATATCTATTAGAAAGAATAAAAATACCATTTCCTTAGCATCATAAGCTTTGACTTGGTTTCTGGTTTCAATGTACAGATGGAGAATGTGTACAAATACATTTTAAAACTATATACATATGCCCAGATGATGACCCGAGATAATGACTTAAGACTATTTTGTCTTGACAAATACTGTAAAATAGAAGACATTTTATTACCACTCACCACTTGGTTTTTACTGTGATTTCTGCTAATGCAGTAATGCCTTTTATTCAGCAACATCATTCCCATTTTCCAGTGTGTAATCCAGTAATTTTCAAACCTTTTCCCTTTCTAACTATATATTTTCTTCTGATAGCAAATACTTTCTAGTAGACAAATAAAAGTGTTAGCATTTAAAGGCTTACATAGTCAACTACCCTAAGGTGCCTAGAATTCTACCTTGGAGTTTGAAAACGACGATTTAGATTATTGTAATCTTTTGGATCACAAACTAAATTTATACCCCCACATGCTGAAAGAAGGTATTTACAGCCCTTGTTCCATATGGCTTCTTTTTCAATTGTGACAGAGCGTTTTATGAAGGACAGTAGAAATTACACATCTGATGTGGGTGAATTAATCTCAGCCAACACTAAAGGGTTTGGTTGGGAGACAATTGTCTTTGTTAAGAAAAATACTTTTATACATTTTTCTTAGACAGTGACATCTGATACTCTTAAGTGATGAGATCTGAAGATAAATTTAAAAGTGATAAGCAACCTGCTCTGCCAAAGATATGTAAGGGAATGTAAGTTGGAAAGATGAAGAATTGGGAGGACAGAAGAAGCAGACAAAACTCAGGCAAGACAGTTAGGGACAGAAGCCTGAGTTACATTTGCAAAAGCTAAAATGTATGAAAAGTCCCATTGTACTTCCAATTATATAATTATATATGACTCTCATTTTTGATGTCAACTTCAAGCTTCAATCTAATTCCCTTCTAATTTATTTCTAATGAACAAAGTGATGTATGATGTACCATCCATTTCTGCTTGACTGATAAAACCAGACTGACACTCTGCCTTTATGTATCCAGACTGAGTAACAGTAGCATATTTATAGACATTTTATTAATGAATACCCATTGTACTAAAAGTTGGCAGTATGATATCACAGGCCACAGAAGTGAAGGTCACAAGCTCAGGGACTGAAAATGTATCTGCTCTATGCTTGTGGTGAAAGATTCCATTCTGAATGCATATTTTTATTTTTAAGACAATATGTTCTAATGAGTCAAACTCTATACACAAGGCCACTCTGTGCTAAGTTAGACACCTTGGCTTTTCACTTCTTCGTGTCTTAGAATAGACCTGAAGTGGGTGGATAACCTAGGAGAACTATACACCTTACCATGTGTTATTGATTACTTCAGGCACCTTTCATAGCTACTCACAGGACTTGGAACAGTGCTTTGAATTTAAAATGTCTTCTTCTGTGCTTGATGTGCCTAATTATGTCAGCACCAGCTGGAAGGAGATATTGACAAGACAGTACAACACGGCTATGTTCCCTACATAATTCAAATTCAGTGGCAGGCTTCCACCTCCGTCTCCCCCTTCCACCTCCGACAGCATGAAGTCGAGCGAGTGTAGAGCTCCATACTAAATGCATAAAGGATAAAGGGCACACAAAGATAGTTTTTGCGCCTCTTTCCATGCTCTATCAAAGGTCTCGTATCGAAATTATCACCAAGAATGAAATTACTTCACAGCCAAGGGAAGTACCAATTATGTTAGCTTTCAGAGGCTGTATTGATGCCTTATTAATTTGTACTTCCGATGACCAATTTTGATCCCTTTGTTCCCTCTTCCTGGGGCTGTAACAGTGTAATAGTCACTTGTTTTCATCGTTTTGGGTGCATAAAGACCTTCTCAGTGTAACAGTGGCTTAAGAAGAACTCATAGTGGATGGATTCAAAGGAAAAGCATCATTGACAGTTCCTTTAAGAAAGGTGGCAACAATGTTCAGGGAGTACTGTACTCACTACCTTCTGCATGTAACTGTAACCCTTCTATACATCACACTGACAATAAAATGCAATTGTAAAAAATCGTTGCTTTCTTTGCTTTGTTTATTCCTTGACTTGTGTGGCTTAACAAATACATTTGGAATGCCTACTATGTTCATGGTGTTGAGGACTCACTAAACCTGCAGCCCAATTCTCTCTCACTAGAATTTCCATGCTAGTGAGGAACACAGACAAGCAGACAAGTAAATTATTTGAACACGTTGAGAAGAAAAGAAAAAATTCCAGGGGAGCACATAGTACAACAACCTAGTATTAGATCAATTTTTAGTTCCATGTAAAATTTTATATGTAAAAGAACATGTCTTCATGCAGTCTCCATGGGGCAAACCAGGCAGTAGCTATTAAAATCAAATGATAGCTGGAGACAAAATTAAACTACACCAACAACTCCAGCAGACACAACTGCCTGATAAAATACAGCCAAGAAATCAAACCACCCTTCTCACCTATTGGTTAAAACACAATGCTGTTTTTAGAAAGTGTTTATCCTAAATGGTTTCCCTAATTTGTCATAATCAGTAGAAACCTTGGGCTCTCCTAGCAGAGATTCACAATTGAGCAAAACTTAGATACATAAGGCTATATAGTATGACGCTAACTGAAAGGACCTCTAGGATATAGAAACAAAAGCCATATAATGAGTGATTGTTGTTCTTAATGTACTATGTTATCTCTCATCTCTTTGGCTGTCCCTTGGTTATCTCATATGGTTACAGTATTTTACCTTGTTATCTGATATATTGTATATTTGTTTCTTTGTTTATTTGAAATGGGATAGGGAAGGGGGGAAAACAAGATGAGGGACAGAGGTGGGAGGAGGGAAATGGGAACCAAGACATGAGAAAGGGTATCAATGTTTGTGATATAATGTAACCCTTCTATTAATTACAATTAAAATGTATGGGAAAAAAGAAAATGTTTATCCTAGCCAGGCGCAATGGCTTATGCTTGTAATCCTAGCTACTCAGGAGGCTGAGATCTGAGGATCCCGGTTCAAAGCCAGCCAGGCCAATGAAGTTCATGAGACTCTTATCTCCAAATAACCACCAGAAAATCAGAAGTGGTGCTGTGGCTCAAGAGGTAGGGTGGTAGCCTTGAGCTGAAGAGCTCAGGGACAACGCACAAGCCAGAGTCCAAGCCCCAGGACTGACCAAAAAAAGTGTATATCCTATTTCTGTAGTGTAGATAAATGAAAATAAGATTGTAATTTTTAAATATAGCTATTATGATAATTATGCCATCACAATATGAAATTAGTATAAAATGGTTAATGTCTTATATACATTTAAGTGCTGAAAATTTGCACTATTTATAGAAATGTACTCAAGATTTCTCCCAATAGATTAAGTATCAAAAGTAAAGCAACACTGGAGAATATAACACACTGTAAAAGTACTGTGCAGATTTGCAAAGAATACAATTTTGCTATTTTCTCTGATTAAACATAAGGCACTAATAAACTACATCAAAAGGATACATATATTAAGTCCAAAAGTTAATCAGTGTCTGCAGTATTTCTAGTTCTATACAGGTTTTTTTTGTTTGCAAAGAAGGAGGATTATTTCACATCACCTAAAGCAGGCATTACAGAAATATAAGGATCTTAGTCAATATTCAAGGAAAGTCAGGAGCAAAAACTGCCTTAAGCAAGAATAGGAATCAATTCATAGGCAGGCTTTGTGGTGATTATGACCTTTTCAAGGTCAACTCCACTGGCAAGTTACCTCTTTGCTTCCTCAGTTGCCTGAGGGCCATTTCTCCTCTGGTTTCCACCTGTCTGACTCTTTCTGGCAATGTTTCCACTCCAGTTCCCACCACTACTAGCTGCTTCTCTACCTGTCCCTCTTCAATTCTGCCCAGACATCAATACCGCTGAGAGGTTAAGACTCTTACATCATGCCATCTAAGGGGCCTCTGCTTGCTGCCCTAACATCAAGTGCTAGTCCTAGTTACATTTCAGTGGTTTCAAAATGGTAAGATCAGGTGGAGGAAAACATGAGAAACCATGATTAATTTGATGCTTGTAAACATTAAAATTTCAGAAAATGTATTAATTCACTAACATTGTCTTCTAATGATTCTTCTGGTTTACAATATGGCATCTTTGTCATCTGCCACATATATAGTTACTTAGTTATTGTGTGTGTGCATGTGTGTGTGAGAGAAATGGTGGCCCATTTTCAAATGCTTTAGTTTTCTTAGAAAACATGAATAGCATTTATAGAAAACTGAGACCAAAAGGTATCTTCTGAACTTACCTCGAATTAAAAACATAATTAATAACTGGGCACTGGTGGTTCATACCTGTAATGCCAATTACTCAGGAGATTAAGGGCCACAGTTCAAAGCCAGCTTGGACAGGAAAGACTATAAGACTCATATCTTTAATTAGCAGCAAGAAAACTGGAAGTGGAGCTGTGACTCACTGTGGTAAAGTGCTAGATAGTTCTGAGCCAAAAAGCTCACAGACAATGCCCAGGCTCTGAGCTCAAAACCCATAACAAAAAGGATAAATAAAAATAACTGTTTGGTATCTTGCAATATAAACAGCAGATTAGAAAAAAAAAACAAAACAGGACTTGAGACTCTAATTATTTCACAGGTGAAGCTTTATTAACACAGACTAAAATAATTATTACTTGCTTTGAAGAGGTCAAGAATTAGACACTCATCAATTAATTTGTTGGTTCTCCATGCTTTCATTGTTACCAGTGTGCTATTACATGCCTTTTACTTAGAAGAGACATGCCATAAATATTCAGACCTATAAATTATTATTAATAATTTAAAATGTCAATAGTCCATTTGTTAACATTTGTTGACGGATTACTATGTGTCATACATTCTGCTTACTTATCTTTATACTGTAATGTATTTGCTTATTCATATTTACTTTAAGGTTCTGAAGAGTAAACTCAGCATGTTAGGCAAATGCTCTACCACTGATCCACCCCATCAAGCCACATGGGATATCCCAAGCCAGTAAGTTAGTGGCTATTAATTTGATCCATTTGTAGACATAGTAAGGTAAACTATTTGCTTAAGGTCAGCTCACAGCTGTCGAGTGCCAAGGCCAGGATTTTGTCCAGGTTCCCTGGAATGGAGCTTACTCTCATCATCACTGTGCCAAACCCACTCTGAGAAAGACATCTTTAGAGGATGTAATCATTTTTACTTTGGAAGAAAGTCTTATTTATCTTTCATCCTGTTGAGAAACTATATATTATCCTTTCCACTTTCCAATGTTTAGAAAAGTTTAAGAAGAAAAAAGAAAAACTGATGAAATAAAGGAAACACTTAGACAATATAGATTTATAGGAAGTTTGGATTGTTCTGCCAATATGACTCTTCTTAATACCTATTCCCTGGGCATATGTATAGTTTATACTACCCATCTTCATTACTATCTATGTTTCCATTAAATCTGTTTGTAAAAACATCATCATTTGTTTTTATGCCAGTACCTCCTATCCTATCTGGTTTTGGTTCTATGGAATTTTGTGTTCCAGAAGTTACTTAACAAAAGTTGATTCTGATTAAACTATTACTAAGCCCATTTTAAGGTGTAGAGATGGGAGAAAATTGGAGAGAGAAGGCTGTTTGTGTGTGTGCGTGAGAGAGAGAGAGAGAGAGAGAGAGAGAGAGAGAGAGAGAGAGAGAGAGAGAGAGAGAGAGAGAGAGAGAGAGAGAGAGACTGCAGTGTCGTTACTCTCTGAAATCTGACTTCATATCTCCAATGTCAATGAGGCTTGATTCAAATAAACCTAAATTTACTTGGAAGACAAGGATAAGAAGAAAGTATCAATGCTATATCTTTTATACTAAAAATTTTACTGTAAAATAAAAACAAACTTGTCTTTTTTGTCTTAGAGAAATAACTCTTGACTATTGCTTTCTGCCATTTTAGAATAACTCATATCTTGATTTATGGAATTGTAACCTATTTGTACAACTATTTGATAAAAAAGATATGAGTGAGAATGTCACCAGCAAAATGAATCCAAATGAATCCACATATACACTGGACTCCTGGGTACTTTGACAGTATTTTTGTACCAACACCTCTCTGAAATCAGATGCTCTGAAGGATGACATCCCTTCACTCATGGTTTCCATGACAAAGAGATTTTTCCACAAGTGCATGCCAAGAGACAGTGCTGGAAGATTGCAAAAAATAGCACCAGAGTTGATGCCAGAAGTTTTCCCTCAATCATATTTCTTTTTCTTTCTCCTCATTTCTTTCTTAAAAGATCTTTAACCTAGGATATTGACCTTCAGCAGTAGTGTGACTTCAATAAGTTTTTGTCAGCTGTTATTAAAACCTAACGTGCCTTCATGTCATTTAAGTGCCTTCAAAATCTGTTGTGAGACTTCTTTTATTCATAAGATATGTACAGCGTTACTTTTTATATAGATTATTTTAAACTTAGAATATGATAAAAAATTGTGGGACCATGCATCTGATCCTACAAAATAATATTTATTGAAATGAACTCCAGGAAAAGAAAACAAGAGGTTTTATATTTTCCTTTTTGCTGGTTTTGTTTTATTTTGTTCTGTTTGTTCATTTACCTTATCTGTCTTTGGGAGGGTGAAGAGAGGCACAGAAATGGAGGAACAAAGAGTGAACATATGTGCCAATGGTATTCACTGGATGCTACTTGAAAATGAACTCTACGACTTGCAGATAGGCAAGTGGGGGAAACCAGGGAGAGAGCAAGGAAAGGAGGGACAGCATTGAAATGAATGTACTCTACCTGACTTAGGTAACTGTAATCCCGCTGTACATGATCTTTATAATGACAATTAGAATAAAAAATAATCAAAAGTTAATGTTCTATGATACATTTTTTAGATCTTTTGAGTATTTTTATTTTTGAATAATAACATCTTTCTCACACAGACTCTATCTATCTAATTTATCTACCTATTATCTATCTATCTACCATCAGAACTGAGATTCCAATAAACATATAAAGGATTAAATCAACATAGCTAACATATCCAATCTCCTCATGTACTTTACCTTTTTTTTAGATTCTTTATCTTTTTTGTGAAAACCTTAAAAACCTAAATTTAACAATTTTGAACTACATATATACTATAGACATCATATCATACAATAGATTTCATCATTTTCTTGTCCAACTAAGATCACTCACTTTCTGACTAACATATGCTAATCTCCTATCTTCTCTACCCCAGACTCTGGTAACCACGATTCTACTCAATAAGTTGAACTCTTTTGTATTCTCCATCTAGGTGTTATCACACATTATTTTCCATTTTGTGTCTGGGTTACATTGTTTAGTATAATGTCCTTAAGACTCAAACACGTTGTTGCAAATGAGTCTCTGTCCTTCTGAATGTTGAGTGTATATCTGAATGACCTTTGTTTATCCATAATGATTAAGGTCTTCTCCTAATCAAAACTATTCTTGAGTACCTACTGTGAGCCAGCTTACTTCCGTTAGCACTTGGGATATATTAGTGAGCAAACCCAAACACAATGTCTATTCTTGTAGTTTGCATTCTTTGGAAATTATTTAAAGCATTTTAGCGGTGAAACTGTTGCAGGCCATTCTTGCTACATTTTTCTGATAGAGATGGCTGACTCCCATCAGAATAGGAAGACTAGTTTTCTAGCCTCTTGTGTCTTTGCTCAAGGAAAGATGTTTCTATGGTTGGCAAGTTTGAGAGAAGTTTCTGGGTGTTTAGCTTTTCCTGACCTTCAGATGGTTATGGCTGTGGGAACCACTGCTCCCCACATAACAACTTGAGAAGGGAGAAGCACTGCCCCTGAGGAAGCAGGTCCAACTCTGTCCAGGGCTGTGTATGACAGGACACATGGCTGTTTTCATTATGAAGAAGTCTCATTTGCAGCATTCAGGACACACCTGTCAATGTGATCATAATGATGGGGGGATTTTGACCTCTAGTCACTTTATGCTTCAGTTGTTTCCTTGTTACAGTAAAGGAGTCATTAATGGGGGCTTCTCAAACACCTGCACTTCCATTCCTGCTATATTCACTCTAGAGCAATATCTTCCTGATGTTCATTCACATTCTTCTGGTCTGTTTATACTTTTTGCCATGTCTGTATTTAACCATAATAAATCTGTATGATTTTATGTGTTCTTTTGACATTTACATAAATGTCCCCTCCTCTATACTGTTTTGTAGCCAAATTTTTTCACTAAATATTATTAAAATTTTTGTTCCAATTAGTCATAAATAGCCACTTTATTTCTAGTCATTGTATGCTATTATGCTCTATTCATATGATACAAATATTTTATTCTCTGTGTGGTGAAGCTTCTTTACAATTTTGCTCTCATTGAATTTCATCTCCTGCCTGGATCTGGGGCTTTGTACCTGCTACATTTTCTGCTAGAGATATCATTTACCACCATCCTTAACCTCCCACCCCATCACCAGTGCCCACTGCCTGGCTAACTACAACATTTTAGATTCCTCTCTGAAGCTCTTCCTGATCTTCATCACGCTTTGCCTTTCTCACATTTTGCAATGATCCACGTTTCTAAAATGTGACCTGAATTTCAAAGCACTTCCTACATCTGACAATTCTATAAAAATTATTTGTGCTATATACCTTATGCATACTTGCATTAGATCTTGTCGCAACTAGACTATTTTTTTCAGATGTGTTTTTCTAAGACTAGATTTGAGAATGTAGGTGGTAATAAAGCCAAATGGCTCCCCATTGCTTCACATTGCATGGAATGGTTTCTGATTAGACTAGAGAGTGTCATTGATATAAAAACTCTTACTGATACCCTTGGTAGACAATTCGTGAATAGTCAGAAAACGTGTCTTTGAATTAGCACATAGACATTTTTTACTTTTTAAAAAATATTAGAGCACTGTTTTATACATGGGATTTGTTCATTTATCACAACCGTATTCTAGTCTTTTCTAGTCTCATTATAATGAGACTTTATCTACTATATTACATAGTTTGAGTAATATGAGAATTTGCTGAAGCCACTTACTATTAAATCTTTGCTAAGTATTTAAGATCATCAGTTTTCAGTGAGGATTTCCAGAATCAATAGAAGAATTAGTAGGTTCTAAGCATATATCCTATGATTCAAATTCAGTGCTGGAAAATATGAATCTCTCAGCATAATGTAGACAGTTTTGTTTCTTTTATTTTCTGTTGAGGAATAGATGTGGTTTCTTTTTGTTTCTGATGCACGAGGTGGTCGGTGGGTAACACTCATTAGGGCTAATGGGGGCAAGATGCAAAAATCTCTCCTGCTTTGTGAAAAGTACAGCCTCATAATGTTTCCAGGAGGAATACTCTGAAACATTCATAAAACATTCATATCAGTTGGATAGAAAAAGAAAGGAAAATAGAAACCTCCTTTAATAAAACATTTGCCCCTATTAGAGTATGCTGCTTTAGGAGTTTACTTATTGAAGCATCCTATGCAATGATTTTGCATTATAGGTTCATTTTGCAGTGAGCAAGAAGATGCAGATTAAACATGCCATAGAGGACCACCTCATGCCATACCCTCAATGTGACAATTGGGTAGAAGCATGCAGGTTTGTTTCCTGTCCTGGGTCTATGTATATGTGGTTCCTAAATTGGATTTACTATTGTTCTTAATACAAAAAAAAGAAGCAGAAAAGATTGTTCTCAATTAATCTTCTGAGCAATGGGTTAGTAAAACTCTAAAACCAAAAATGCATTATGGGGGGAAAATTAAATGAATTTTAAAAATACTTGCAAAAGAGCTACACGCTAAATTTATTGCATAGTGTGGTATTCTGATTAAATTGGCCTATAATTTATTTGGAATTTCAAAGATATATTAATTATTTTTTACAATAAATAAAAACAATATGCAATTCTTTTGAAAAGTTTCTAAATCACAAAAGGAAAAGCTAGCTATTACTGCACATACACAATTTTGTATTTTTGAAGAGACTGTTATGTCTGGTCAGCTTTTTAAAAAGATTGGTGATATTCTGAGAGTCTTAAGGTAGAGCAGTATACAGTTAATGTTCAAACATCTTGGGTAAAAATATGCCAGTCTTCCTGAGGAAATGTTAAAATGTTGAACATCTATGTTCTCCACAAGTAAATAACACATTATATGGCTACATTATGACCAGATTATATCTATTAGTTACTGCTGTGCACCATGTAAATCTCTAGATTCCCCTGGGAAATGAGAAAATCATTTCAGACTTCAATAACTAACAATCAGTTATTGCTCTGGGCAATAATAAAGCTGAATGCAATTACCTAAAGTGAAGTTAGCAGTGTAACAAATGAAATACAGATTTCTTTCTCTCTGTTAAAATAAATGTAGCATCTCCTCATCCCCCACTACTGTGTACTATAATAGGGTCTTGCAAAGAGTGCATTGTCTGAATAGTCTATTTGAGACTTGAAATATATATGCTTAAAACTCATGAAGTTGTTTTTTATAGTATAATTTATTTGGTTAGAGCTCGAAAATATCAACAATAACCAACAATGACCACAAAAGCCAAAAATATCCAGCCGTAAGAACTATAACACTAAAAAAATACAAAACATTTATCTGTAAGACTGACTACAAAGGCTTGTAGTTCTAAAAAAACACTAATTTTTTTATTATTAAGGCTTAAAATTTCCCCTTGTATTCTTTGTTCATACAGCAAAATGGCCAGCATGAGAAATAATAAAATCATCCTCTGAATTAGCTAACATGGCCTTTCATAAGTATCATTGCTGTACATTGTTAAAGTGTTCATTGAAGTGACTAGTGAACAAGAAGTGGTTTATAATAAAGGGTAATTTACAAATTTTACTCTTCGAATTTCTCTTTTTCCCTGTTACATTATTTATTTATCCAAAATTGATTTCTAATTCACTATTTGCATATATTTCCTATTTGTCACAACAGAATGCAATTATACTGAAACAGATTTCCCAGTAGAAAGTTAATCCTGCTGTTTCACATTTTGTTTAACCATTTTTTATGTATAATTGTAGTCTGTGTTTTGGCCTGGGCCTCTACTGAAACAGTAGATTTTCTGGCAATTTGGCTGTTAGCATATATTTGATGGTGAATGTAGCCTTTCATTAGCTCTGTATTCAAATAGCACTGCCAAAGTATTTTTCGTGTTCTTTACTCGTTCCTGTTTATAATAAATCCTTGGAAGCTTGAAGCTGACATCTGTTTTCTGCAGTAATCCTTTCTCTTTCCTCTGTATGGGTTGACTTACTATTGTAGAGTTGGTTTATTTTTTAGAATTGGACTGCTAACAATTATTATTATTTAAGAAAAATGGGTTGTTATGTGGGAATAGAACACATAGGAAAACTGTATGAATAATGTTACCAAAGGATATGTAAAATTCAACACCTACTCACATTGACAGCCTTTGTTTAACTACCTATTTATCATATTCAGTGGTTTTATTATATGTTGAGTAACTTGAGGAATGCCTCTAATTCATGGAGACCACACTATTTGAGAATAAAATTCATGTACCATAGTAAAAGCATTACTGAAATTGTCTAGCCAGGCGCCAGTGGCTCATGCCTGTCATTCTAGCTACTCAAGAGACTGAGATTTGAGGATTGCAGTTCAAAGCCAGACCAGGCTGGATAGTCCATGAGACTCATATTTCCAATAAGCTATCAAATAAGCCAGAAGTAGAGCTGAGGTACAAGTGGTAGGGAACTTGCCTCAAGCAAAAGAAGCTTAGGCATTGTACCCAGATCCTGAATTCAAGCCCCAAGATAGAAGAGAAAAATGGAAAAAAGAAAAAAGGTTGTTTAAGACTGGAGGTATGGTTAAAATGGTAGAAAACCTGCCTACCAAGTACTCATCCAGTTTAAAGCCCTGTACTTCCAAGAAGAAAATGGTCCAATGGTATCAAAACCTTCTTAATTCAAGTTGCCATCTCTAGCTTCTTTCCAACCATCCTTTTTGTTGCCTTCTTCCCTTTCCATTAACAAGTCTTGACCACATACTATGTCCTCAGTCTCTGCCATGTTTCCTAACTATCAGAAGCCACAGTCTAAAAAAAATGAAAATATACACACACAATGACAAGAGGTTATAAAGTGGATGGGAGTCAAGACAAATAGTCAAAACACTTAATAGTGCATTATCAAAAAACATGCATTCATTAACAAGCAGTTTTATGAAGATGGAATTTCTTGAGGAGGATATTGTGTATTACTTTCTCTGTAAGAGGAAAAAAGAAAGATTTGTGCAATGTTCTGTGCTAACATCTTCAAAATCTTCTCTTAGTGTCTACCAGAGAATTCTGAGAAGATTTTAAGAATAGCCAGATTGGTTGATTGATCTTGTGCAAAATTGTCACATTACTTAGACACTGCCTTTGAAATACACAACACACACACACACACACACAGACACTGCCTTTGAAATACATAACACACACACACACACACACACACATGCACGCACGCACACATGAGTGTTCCAAGACCACCCATGGCTTTCAAATTTAGCATACATCAGAATTACTTCACTCAGCATGCTTTGGAAACACAGACTCTCAGTCCCAGTACAGATTCTTTCAACTTCAATAGATCTAGGGTAGGGCCTGAAAAACCTTCATCTCTCACAAGTTCAACAGTGATATTGCTGCCTCTGGACCAAGGACTGCAACATTCTACCCTTTAGGAATATGAACTGCCTTCGGGTTGGAGGAGTCTATTTGAGTTAAAGAAATGTGGAAGCGCACTACTTGGCAAATGTAACTGTAATCCATCTATTCATTATCATGACAATAAAATTTAAAAAAAAGAAATGTGCAAGCGCATCACCCTTTTCAAGACAGCAAATCATAGCTGCTTCACTGTCCTGATATAAAAATGCAACTATTGGCAAGTGTGAAATATAGTTAAGATTTAGCTTAAAATCAAAGACTATCTGCCTTTGTTACCTGGTATATTGTATATATGTTTATTTGTTTATTTGAAGTAGGAAAGGGATGGGGGAATAACAATGATTGGGAGGGGCTAAAACATAACAAGGTGTATCAAGTTTCGAGAACTAATGTACCTATTTCCTGACAAATATAACTCTAACCCCTCTATACATTATAAAATGCAATTTAAAAAAAGATAATAAAACAATTACAGGCTAGAAACTTTTGGGGATAGTTTTTCTAGCTCAATTTGCCTTAGACATTTCTGAAAATGACCCATGAGGACACAGTAAATGCCTAAATTCCTGGTAAGTGTTTTTCTGGTATCCTTATTACTTTCGTGCATAAAGCAATGCTCAAGAGGCTAGAAAACCTTGCTTAACATGAATTGGATCTCTTAAATTATAACATGGTAGTTGGGTATCATTGACTCATGGTTGTAATCCTAGTTGCTGAAGAGGCTGCTATTTGAGGATTGTGGTTTGAAGCCAGCTAATACAAGAAAGTCTTAGTCTTTATCTGGAATCAACTACCAAAAAAGCTGGAAGTGGCACTGAGATTCAAGTGGTAGAATGTTAGAACAAAAGAAGCTCAAGGACACTGCACAGGTCCTGAGTTCAAGCCCCACAGCAAAAAGAAAAAAAAAAGCAAAGATAAAAATAATGACAACTTCTTTGTTTAAAATTAACATGAACAATAAAAACTGCAGTCTTTAAACACAAAGAGAAATATGAACAAAGCTCAGATATACATCTACATCCAAACAGCTAGACAATTTTGAAGTTGGTATAAAAACTGATATGCTCCAAGTACATTTAGAATTACAAATCATTGTTAAATGTAAAGAGAACTAACATTCTTTTTTAAATTTTATTTATTTAGTTAGTCATTTTGCCAGTCCTGGTGCTTGAATTCAATGCCTGAGCACTGTCTTTAGGCTTTCAAGGTTACTGCTCTACCACATGAGCCACAGCATCACTTCCAGTTTTTCCTATTTATGTGGTCTGCTGAGGAATCGAACCCAAGTCTTCATGCATGCTAGGCAAACACTCTACCATAAGGCCAAACTCCCAGCCCTCTTTTACTTTTTCTTTTGTCAGATATGGGGTTTGAACTCCAGTCCTGGGAACTATCCTTTAGGTTTTCACACAAGTCAGTGCTCATTGAGATACAGCATTATTTCTGGTTTTCTCGAAATTATTTGGTCGTAAGAATCTCAGGACTTTCTGACCCAGATTGGCTTTGAACTACGGTTCTCAGATCTCAGCTTCCTGAGTAGCTAGGATTACAGGATTGGCAACTGGGCTAACCTTTAACATTTGTAAGGAAGTAAAATTTATAGTATACATCCCATGATAATAGCCGTATAATATAATAGCAATCAAATATATCATTACCTAGAATCACTCTTAATTGTGTAATGATGTATTCACGAAGTAAATTTACAATTATAACCCAGAAGAAAATGAAAAAACACAGAATTTCACATGAAATGTTAAAACAATTCCTACAAGTCTACCATGAGGAAATATTATAAATTAAAATTCCTTCAATATGAGGAACAAAAGACAAGAAAATAAAAGACAAAAATAAAACAAAATTCCTGTAACTTGAAGAAACAGTAGGAATAATGAATCAAAATATAGACTAAGTTTAACCTTTTTCTAAATAAAAGACCAGTCCAAATTCAATTGCCTCCAAAATGGGAAAATACATATAATTTTAAATACAAATGTGCAATGACATGGAAGTAAAACTAATGTATAAAAGTGAGGAATGCAGCCAGGAGTTTGGCCTAGTGGTTAAAGTGCTTGCCTAGCATGCATGAAGACCCAGGTTCGATTCCTCGGTACCACATACATACAAAAAAAAAAAAGCCGGAAGTGGTGCTGAGGCTCAAGTGGTAGAGCTCTAGCCTTGAGAAAATCCAAGGACAGTGCTCGGGCCCTGAGCTCAAGCCCAGGACTGGCAATAAAAAAAAACAAAAGTGAGGAATGCAACTTTTGGTAAGATTTGAAGAACTGGGGGAAGTTGATGCCTTCTTTTACATTAGTAAGATCATTCTATGTGGTGGAAAGCATGGATAGTTAAAATGATCATAAGAGGAATCCGAAAGTGTACTAAGTATTGAACATTTGAGAAGGGAGTCAGTGTACTTCAAATTTTTCATGTCTAAAATTTTCATTTTGGTGTCTGCATGACAGAGTTGCTCTGACAGTTGCCAGTTTACACACATAAACTGTTTAAAAACAGTTGGTAATATTAGCGAAACAATATATAAGTATTAGCTACTCTTGTTCCTGCAGTAGATACAATACTAATGTTATCTAAAAGTTTCTGGACTCTAAAGAAAGATCAAACTGATTGAAAGTACTACTA
The DNA here is from genome assembly GCF_031878675.1 of Megascapheus bottae. Classification (NCBI taxonomy): domain Eukaryota; kingdom Metazoa; phylum Chordata; class Mammalia; order Rodentia; family Geomyidae; genus Megascapheus; species Megascapheus bottae. The sequence goes on along the minus strand of NC_143517.1, from coordinate 35,157,270 downwards.
ACATCTGATTATGTTAAGATAAAATTGAAAATTGGATAAAATATTTCAATTAATTGGAATGACAGTATTCTAAATATAGTATTAGCAATTAATTTCAGCCTATTGAAGCAATTAAAACATTTCACAAAATATAGTGTGTCTATGAAGGTAGGGTTGTCCTCATATTTACATGATAATTAATCTAATCAATTAAAGAATTGTATACTTCTGAATATGGAAGTAAATGCTTAATAGGAATCTGGTCAATCTTGATTCTCCTTTTCACTTCAAAATCTGAAATTGAATAAATTATAAACTAACTTGATTCCAGGGAACAGCAATCGTGCTGAACAATGTTAATATATTTTCTAAAATTAGGACTATGTCAGAAAATGTTGCATTTATTTTCCACTCACCCACAACAAGGTCCACGTCCCGATCTACTTCATTCTTACTATACTAAAAATAAGTACTTAACATGTAGATTTCATATTCTTTCTGATGTGTTGTCCATTATATCCTCCAAAATGTTCATTCCATGAGGACAAATATATTTTTTTCATATAGTTTTTATTATAATTAATAGAAGGGTTACATGATATTTGCTAGATAGAAGGTGTATTAATTGCACATACATTGATACCCTTTCACATGTCTTGGTCCCCATTTCCCTCCCCACCTCCCCTACTCCCATCTTGTTTTCCCCCGTTGCCTATCCAATTTCAAATAACCAAATACAAATGAATTCAATATATCAGATAACAAAGTGAGATACTGTAACAATATGAGATAACCAAAGGACAGCAAAAGAGATGAGAGGTAACATAGTACATTAAGCCCAACAATCATTCATTATATGGCTTATGTTTCTATATCCTAGAGATCCTTTCATTTAGCATCATACTATATGGCCTTTTGTAGCAAGGTTTTGCTCTCTTGCAAATCTCTGCTAGGAAAGCCCAAGGTTTCTACTGATTATGACAAATGAGGGAAACCATTGAGCCTAAGTTCCTTTGAGTCTGGCTTACTTCACTTAATATGATTTTTTCTAAGTCTTTCCATTTCCTTACAAATGGGGCAATGTCGTTCTTTCTGACAGCAGCATAGAATTCCATTGTGTACAAATACCACATCTTGTTGATCCACTCATCAACTGAGGGACATCTGGGTTGGTTCCATATCTTTGCTATGGTAAATAGTGCTGCAATGAACATTGTTGTGCTACTGGATTTAGTATGTCCTTGTTTCTGGACACTTGACAGTTGGGTAAATGGCAAGTAGTGGAATTTCTGGGTCAAAGGGGAGCTCTATGTTTAGTCTTTTGAGGAACTGCCACACTGCTTTCCATAGTGGTTGAATGAGTTTGCACTCCCACCAACAGTGTAGTAGTGATCCCTCCTGGCCACATCCCCTCCAGCATCTGTTGTTATTAGTTTTCTTGATCCTGGGCATTCTAACTGGAGTGAGGTGGAATCTTAGAGTTGTTTCGATTTGCATTTCTATTATGACCAGAGATGTTGAGCATTTCTTCATGTGTCTATAGGCCATTTTTGTTTCTTCTTCAGAGAAGACTCTCTTTAAGTCTTTGGCCCATCTTTTAATGGGATGGTTGTTACTTTGGAGCTTAGTTTTGGATTGATTCAATTTTTTGAGCTGTTGTTATATTTTAGATATGAGGCCTTTGTCTGTTGTGTGGTTGGTGAAGATCTTCTCCCACTCTGTAGGCTTCCTAATTAGTTTACTAGCTATGTCCTTTGCCATACAAAAGCTCTGCAGTTTAATGCAGTCCCGCTTATCCAGCCTTTCTCAGATTTGTTGTGATTCTTGGTCCTTATTAAGAAAGTTTCGACCTGTGCCAAGGAGGCCTACTGTATCTCCTATTCCTTCTTGTAAAGTTTTCAGAGTGTCGGCTTTTACCTCCAGGTCTTTGATCCATTTGGAGTTAATTCTAGTACAGGGTGACAAAGAAGGATCCAACTTTAGTTTTCTGCCAGCACCACTTGTTGAAGAGGCTATCTTTCTTCCATTCTATTTTTTTGGCTCCTTTATCAAAGATTAGGTGGCCGTAGGTCTGTGGTTTAATATCTGGGTCTTCAGTTCTATTCTATTGGTCTTCAGGCCTGTTCTTGTGCCAGTACCAAGCTGTTTTGATAATTATAGCTCTGTAATAGAGTCTAAAGTTTGATATTGAAATTCCTCCTGTGCTGTTCTTTCTGCTAAGAAGTGTTTTTGCTATACGGGGTCTTTTATTATTCCATATGAAATTTTGGATTGCCTCTTCTATTTCTTTAAAGAATGCCATTGCGATGTTGATGGGTATTGTGTTGAATTTGTAGATAGCCCTTGGCAAGATTGCCATTTTTCTGATGTTATTTCTTCCAATCCAGGAGCATGGGTAGTTTTTCCATTTCCTCAGTTCTGCTTTAATTTCCTTTTTCAAAGTTTTAAAGTCAGGAAAGGAACTCCTTTCGCAATAGCCTCAAAGAAAATATAGTACCTAGGAATTACCTTAACTAAGAATGTAAAGGACCTTTTTGATGAAAACCTTAAAACCTTCACAAATGTATTTTTTGTCATTGTTCTGATGGATCATGTATCAAGGTAAAAATGTAAGGTGTTTATGTAAAAATAAATATGGCTTCAAGAAGTAAGAGGAATTTGGTGAGATGATTCTTCCCTTCAAGATTCTGGATTTAGAGGTAGTTTTAATCTCTGCAATGGCAGAGAGCTGATTCTCTCTGTTAACAGCCAGAGAAGGTTGTTTATAAGCATCCCAAAAATCTTTGGTACTCCTCTTCATATCTCCCATTCCTATGACTTCAGGTGCCTTTTGTGCATCAAAGTCAGGTTTGTCACTTACTATTTAGAATTCCTACCTAGTATAATAAGTACAAGTTCTTTTTGTATTTTAACTTAAGCAGTCATAATAGAGATTCTTCTCTATATGGCAAGGGTAGAGAAAGCACCGAAATAAACCAGGAAATGAAAAAAAAAGGAGTATGCCTGCAAAATGGCATCCATATTTATCATAATTGACTGGAATTCTTAGAGTAACAGATGTTATGGTTGATTTAATTTTCTTATAAATTGATGAAATGAAGCTCTCAACACTTGAGAAAAATCTTTATAGCATACCTTTCTTCATTTCAGTGTTTCAGTAGACTGTGCAAGGAGCATACTATATTGTTTCTCCAGTGACACCAGCTTTGTTTCAATCTTACCACCCACTTAGCATTGCTGATGTTATGGCACTGCTATATTTTTAATATATGCATTTATGATCTTAGTTATAAAAGTATTATAAAAGTCAACAAACGTTAGTTTAAGCAAACATAAATATATTTACATATTTCAACACAAATACTCTTCTTCAATAAAAATATGACTTCACTTTTTGAGATATAATACCTATAGAAAATATAAGTAGTTATGGAGTAAAAAGGAAATCACAATTAAGATATCTCAAATTAATTTTTACAATCTTTTACCATATTTACACCTGGATCTTTTCTTTTGTATCTCTATCTAAATCACTATTTAGAACAAAGTAAATATTATTTATTAACTTCCTTTTCCACTGGCGAAGCCATCTTACTGTTTTAAAATATTCTTCAAAATTTAGATTTTTAATACATATCTAGGATCCTACAATCCAGATGTATTGTGAAAATCTAGTCTTTGCATAAAAAATTAACATAATCTTCTAATCATGGCTTTTAAAAATTATTCATTTTGATGATTCCTACATTCACCTGTTCTATTTGGGGTTATTAATAACTACATTAAGCAATTGTTCCTGGTGATAACTCAACAATCCACTAAGCTGCTTCTTAAGATTGCTGGCATTCAAAGATAATAATAGTACTCATGTATTTTGTTTGTGGTAATTATGCAGGAAAAGCCCAAATACTTATTATGTAAAACCAAACTACATAAGCACATACAAGTCTATATATGCATTGAATAGCTCTCTATAGAGTTTCCATTTTTCCCTTATAGCTAGTTTCTCAGAAACAGATTGCATTCTTTTGAGACTCTAGAAAGTTCCTAACATCTGTTTCCAATGTTAGATTTATGAAGCCAGAACTTCAAATCATATGTTCGTGTGCTGAAAGGAAATAGAAGGAGTGGACTTTGTGGCAGAAACTGACCAGAGTAACACAGTTGGTAATGTTTCAAGAGGCTGACACAACTACATTACTCACTTGAATGTGTCATTTCTCTCATACATGCCTCTTAAAAGGCATAATGATATTGTCAGTGCTCCAGATGTCACCATATGTAGGGAGGTAGATATGTATGTGTTCATTAATTTCAATGACTACTTAGAGTATTTGTGAGAGTTATTTTTAAAAAATCAAAAGTAAAAGCATGAGCCAGGCACAGTGGCTTGTTCCTATATTCTAGCTACTTAGGTAATATAGATAGTAAAAACAGGGCTCTAAGCCAGTATCATGCAATAAAAAAAAATTCTCAAGAAGACCTTGTACTAAATATGTTTGGCACAGTAGTTCACACCTGTAACCCCAGCTACAAAAAAAAAAGGCAGAGGTAGGAGAATCATCTTGGGTAGCCTAGGTATGAAACGTAAAAGGAGGTGCTGAAGAATCCAGATTTCACAGTTACTAGATGCATTTTTTTTTTGCCAGTCCTGGGCTTGAGCTCAGGGCCTGAGCACTGTCCTTGGACTTTCTCAAGGCTAGAGTTCTACCACTTTAGCCTCAGCACCACCTCCGGCTTTTTTCTGTGTACATGGTACCGAGGAATTGAACGTGGGTCTTTGTGCATGCTAGGCAAGCACTCTACCACTAAGCCAAACTCCTGGCCGACTAGATGCATTTTTAATGAACAATTATTATATAGAGACATTGTCTCATTTACTTTCTTTTGTTTTTCTTTTTTTCTCTCCCTCCTCACCAACAGCATACACAAAAACTCAAAATATATCACGTTTAAGTTGAAAATCCATGTGTACAAGAAATAATTTAAAGACATCAAAGACCATTGGAGGACAAAGCAGTCATTTAGCAATAATCACAGCATCAACCTGACTTTTGAAAAGAAAATGAAAATGAAGCAAATGTGTAGTGGTGTTCAAGTTGAAACCAGAAAAATAACAATAATATGAATTTATTATCCTTTATGAAAAAAACAGGCAGAAAGGAATATGTCATAATTATTGTCAGAAGAATAAACATTTTCTCAGGTAGAATTAGCTCTGTTAACATCAATAAGTGCTACCTTATACATAATAGGTGAATATTCTTTCTTGTAGTTTCTAGCATATATGAAATAGTAAAATCTATAACCAGAAAGACATTTTTCATTGTAGTGTTATGGAACAAGGTTTTGAATGCAAAATAAAAGATGACTTGTTGCGAAGATAGGCAATCATAGATAACAGAATAAAAACAAACCTCCTTCTTTTCAATTCTTATCCTTTCTCTTTCATCTGTGGTACTGGGATCTGAACTCAGGGTCTTGTACTTGCTAGGCAGGTGCTCTGTCACATGAGCCATGTCCTAAGTGCTTTGTTACTTCAATTAATTTTTCACAGAAGTCCCAAACTTTTTTCCTGGATCTGGCCTAGAATTATAGCTAAGAATCACCACTTCCAGAATGTTTGTGGAGATAGAGTCTTGCTGACGTTTGGAACAGGCTAACGTTGAACTTTGATCTCTTCCTCTAAAGTAGCTAGGTTCATAGACATGTACTAAGGTAACTGTCTTCTTTTCAGTCCTTAAAATAATTAGCTCCAGGAAGACAAGACACTATCCTTATTTTTATTCTTATATCTAAATAATGTTCCTAGCCAATAGTTTTATAACCAATAACTTTCAGACCTCTCTCAATTTTTCCCCTAAATCTTTCCATCTTCATATCATCTGAATCTTTGTCTCCTAAATCCTTAGTTCATCTGCCCAGGAGGGATGCTGTCCACTGTGATGGAGATTTCATATTTTAAATATAATGATGTACTGGAATTGCTCAGTATAATAAAGAAATGAAGTGTGAACTAGAATATATATTCTAGCTATGTAATACAGGTGAGATGCAAATTTCCACCTAACCCATACTGAACGTTACTAGTGCAGAACTCATGGCCTCAATGAGACCAGGGAGAGTGGCTGTGGAACACCAAGTCATTTTAAGCCATCCTTTTAATTATTAGAAAGAATTGGTATGATTTTGTACTTCCTATTTTGCAAACATTTGCATGAGTCATTTCATTTGAAATTTTCCATTTCTGTGATGTAGATAACAGGTAACTGGAACTTGAATAGATGAATGCGGCCAACTACATAAAGCAAGGCATAAAATTTTTAAAAAGCAGCATTGAAATAAGATCTATTGAATTGAACTGATGAGAAAAACAGGCACTATTCCTATGCTTCCTTCTTGGTAAAAGCATAAATTGGGTGCTTTTTTTTTGAAGAAATCAATAAGAAAATAGCCTGACAAAACTGGTGAGAAAGTTAAATGTGAAAAAGAGCTGCCTGGTGCTGGTATTTCATGGATATGATTTTGGTTATGCAGGAGGCTGGCTCTGGCTTTGCCTTCCCTAGTGAAGTAAATGCTGCTATGGTTACTGTTCCGATGAAATTCTACCAGTGTTGTCTTTTCTGCCTTTCTTATCATTTCTTCTTTTCTTCCTTTTCCCTGTCACTTCTTTTTTTAAGTCATGATTATTTTTACCTTTACTAATTCTCAATTTCCTAGATTATGCTATAAGTGTCTTAGCGCTTTTCTTTTCTGTCTGTGTATAATGATTTGGTTTTTGACTTAGTTTGTAACTATTTCTGAATATCTGTTTTGTTTTTTTTTTGGAGTTACTACTGCTAACAATGGTCTGCTTTTGTTCCTCTGAGGAACTAAGGCTTGAAGAGATGGTTGTAAGATCTCCCTATCAATCAAGAAAAAAGTGAAAGTGGCTTCTGCCTGGAAGCCTGGATACTTAGTATTCTGAGAGAAAAGGATCATGAAACCCACCTGGATGGAAAAGTTCATGAGCTTCCGTCGCCAATTTAACAGTAATATGCTGGACTAAGAAGCATGCCTCAAGTGGTACAGCATCATCTGTGAGCAGGTAAGCCCACTGAACACACACACACACACACACACACAACCACAGCTTAAATCAAGAAGATATATCTATCTAAATAGGTGGCTATATCATATCATGAAAGAAAAACACAAGAAATTAAGAAAAAGCAAGGTAATGTAATACCACCTAAAGTTCATCTATCTACAATAACCTCACTCACATATATCACATTGTTGAAAATCAAAAGATCTAATTTTTTAAATGATCAGTGGCTACAAGTAAAAGACAAGAAAACTGATAGAATCAATAAGTAAGTCAGTGAGGGAAACTCATCAAAGATAGAGATCCTGAAAAGAAAAATAGAGATTTGCAGATGAAGATCTCAATAAAATATGTACATACTTATTGAAAACCATCTTCAATATACCAAAGTTGAGAAAGAATATCAGGGGTTAAAAAAAAGAAACTGAGAAAGTAGTACATTCAGATGGCAACAAAGGAAAAGAAATAAGGAATTACAACAAACTAAGCAAGTTTATTGCAAAAGAAAGAGCTAAAATGCAAACTATGGGAGTAGAAAGCTTAGGAAATTCTAGTATAAAACTTCCCAGATGTCAAGGACCCTGTGACATTTAAGTGCAGAAGTTCAAAGCTCTAAACAGACACAAGAGAGGAAATCGTGCATGATACATATAGTTAGAAAGTTGAGAATACAGGAAGATGGAATACTATTAAAAATGTTGCAAGAAACAAGTTTGCTATAAAGGCAAACTCATCAGAATTACATTAGGCCACTCAGCAAAAACAATAAAATCCAGGAAAGCATGGAATGATATATTTTAAGCCTGGAGAGTAAATAACTACCAGTGTAGATTACTATATACAGAAAAGTTATCCTTTAAAATCAATGAGGGAAATAAAGACCTTCTAAGAAAAGAACAGTTTAAAGCTAATCAGGAACACCAACTATTGCAGAAGATATTTTTAAAAATCCTACATGGAAATGAGAAAAGAGTCAGTCACAATCAGGCGAGGTCAACAAACAATAAATCACACAAGAATAATTTAGCATACAAGAATTAGCAAATATTTTAATCAACTCAGTAAGCCAGCAAACCTCACACCTGGACAAGAAAGAAACAAAGAAATTTATTAGACAAACAACAACAACAACAACAAAATTACGGAAATCCGCACACATTTCTTAAGCAATTTAAGTGTAAATGGTCTTAACTCTCCACTTACAGACACTGACAAGATTTAAAGTAAGACACAACTCTTTGTAAGAAAGACAACTTACTGACAAAGTTTCACAATGATTGGAAATGAAAGGTTAATAAATGATACAACATAAGCAAATAGAATCCAAAAGCAAGCCAAAACAGTTATATTCACTTCAAAATACAAAGGCACAAATGGGTTACAAGAATGAAAAATTAAATCACATAATAGTTATTTAGAAGTATTTGACATACTTTAAGTCTTTGGCCCATCTTTTAATGGGATGGTTGTTACTTTGGAGATTAGTTTTGGAGTGAATCAATTTTTTGAGCTATTGATATATTTTAGATATGAGGCCTTTGTCTGTTGTATGGTTGGTGAAGATCTTCTCCCACTCTGTAGGCTCCCTAATTAATTTACTAGCTATGTCCTTTGCCATACAAAAGCTCTGCAGTTTAATGCAGTCCTACTTATCCAGCCTTTCTTCTCTGAAGAAGAAACAAAAATGGCCTATAGACACATGAAGACATGCTCAACATCTCTGGTCATAAAAGAAATGCAAATCGAAACAACGCTAAGATTCCACCTCACTCCAGTTAGAATGCCCAGGATCAAGAAAACTACTAACAACAGATGCTGGAGGGGATGTGGCCAGGAGGGATCACTACTACACTGTTGGTGGGATTGCAAACTCATTCAACCACTATGGAAAGCAGTGTGGCAGTGCCTCAAAAGACTAAACATAGAACTCCCCTATGACCCAGCAATTCCACTACTCAGCATTTACCCAATCGTCCAGAAACAAGAACATACTAAATCCACTAGCACAACAATGTTCATTGCAGCACTATTCACCATAGCAAAGTATGGAACCAACCCAGATGTCCCTCAGTTGATGAGTGGATCAACAAGATGTGGTATTTGTACACAATGGAATTCTATGCTGCTGTCAGAAAAAACGACATCGACCCATTTGTTAGGAAATGGAAAGACTTAGAAAAAATCATATTAAGTGAAGTAAGCCAGACTCAAAGGAACTTAGGCTCAATGGTTTCCCTCATTTGTCATAATCAGTAGAAACCTTGGGCTCTCCTAGCAGAGATTTGCAATAGAGCAAAACCTTGCTACAAAAGGCCATATAGTAGGACGCTAAATGAAAGGATCTCTAGGATATAGAAACAAAAGCCATATAATGAGTGATTGTTGTGCTTAATGTACTATGTTACCTCTCATCTCTTTTGCTGTCCTTTGGTTATCTCATATTGTTACAGTATCTCACTTTGTTACCTGATATGTCAGATATATTTGTATTTGGTTATTTGAAATTGGATAGGCAACGGGGGAAAACAAGATGGGAGTAGGGGTGGGGGGGGAGGAAAATGGGGACCAAGACATGTGAAAGGGTATCAATGTATGTGCAATTAATATACCTTCTGTCTGGCAAATATCATGTAACCCTTCTATTAATTACAATAAAAAATATATGAAAAAGTATTTGACATACTTATGTTAGTGTGAGACAATGTGATGTTTACAGCTCAGAATATTAACAGAAATAGAGTTTCATCTCACAACAATCGAAAGGTCTGTTTATTTTAGGTTGCATAGAACATTCACATTCAGCCAGACCTTAGCAATATAGGAAGCACAAGACATCTAATGTTCAAAGACATATGGACAAACCCATAATCATTATAGGAGAATTAAATACTTATCCTAAGTAACAATTCTAACAGGAGATATTTAATAATTATGGATACAAAAGTAGAAACAATGCTGTTAAATCATTGTAAGTAATTGAAATTAATAAACCCTCTATCTGAGTACTTGGAACACATACAAAAATAATCTACATGCTGGACCATAAAATCAATTTCTAAAATATTAAATAAGGAAAATCATCTAGAGATATATACTCTAATTGCAACAGAATTATATCTGAAATTAATAAAAGCAAGATTGGTGGAAAAATCAGCAATAAGAAACTAAGAATTAAATTCTAAAATAATCTATCATATTAGCACCCTAAAATCAAACTAGAATTTTTAAAAACTAAGTGAAAGAGAGAGAAGGAGATAGTTATTAGAAAAGCTAAAAGATGAATAAAAACATTAATAGCCTTTCAGGGCTGAAAGTCTGATCCAGCTCAAATAGACCAAAGAAAACAGAGAAACATGTCTTACATTAAATGGAGGCATTGCAACTGCCAGGATTTAGGTATAAAGACCACATTTTAGAACAAGCCAACTCTCAATCTATATTAACAAACATTCAAACCAATCTTTGATCAGACAGGGAAACAGAGTTTGCAATTGCAGTACAGTCTAAGTAGAGCCTTGGGAAATATCTCAGTATGGCTATAAATTCACCCTAACAGCTCATAATATCAAAAAATGCAAGGTGACAGACATAATTGACTTGCTGCTAGAAATTTTTTGAGCAGAATATAATTGAGTCCCTGTAGCATATAATTCACAATGTCTAGTTGTAGTTTCGATGTAGTTTGTCCCATAAGGACTGATTTGTTAGAAGCTTGTTAATGTAGACTATTACGTAGGACAAACTTACTTCAAAAGGATATGTTCACAATGAGAAATTCTGTGGAAGACCCATGCTATGTGCTGTTCTAAGCTGTTTTCTTCAGAATAGATTTCTCTCTATATATAGGAAAGTATTTTATCCTAGATGTATAACTAGATACCAAGGTGTAGAATTCTAAAAATATGAATATATGCCTGAAACACCTGGAGCTACAGAGGAGCTACAGCTGTTCAGCAATTACCCATTTACATGCATTCAATGCATTTGCTTAAGCACATAATATTATACATATATATATATGTGAGAATATTCTAACAATAGTATTTGTTTCACTTACTTAGATATGTATTTGAAAAAGGATTCAAACATCACTTTCATTGAAGTCTACAGTATTTATATACCATGCTTATTAATATACAATCACAAATTTCTCTTTAAGCTAAAATAAAATATTCTAAAAATGATTAAAGAACCTCAGTGGGAAATATGACTCATTCAATGAATTTTTCAAATTGTACTTTATTTTCAGGGTAACATATTCAGGGGTTACAGTTTCATTCATCACATAGTGAGTACATTACTTCTTGAGCATTGATACCTCTTCTCATGTTTTTCTCCAAATTTCCCTCCCCTCACCCCCTCCCAATCATCTTGCTTTTCTGCTTCCCTTCCTATTTAAAGTAAACAAATAAACAATATACCAGGCAACAAAGTCAGATACAGTAAACTATAAGGGGAAAATAAAGAGAAAAAAAACTTCACATAGTACATTAAAATCAACAATTACAAACATAAAGCTCTTGTTTCCATATCCTGGAGTTCATTTCACTTAGTCTCATCCCACATGATGATATGTACACAGCGTTTGAGCTATTGTGATCCTCTGCTAGGAGAATCTTAGATGTGTACTAATTATTATAAATGAGGGAAACCATGGAGCCCATGTTTCTTTGGGTCTGTCTTACTTTACTTAATAAGATTTTTTCCAAGTCTTTCCATTTCCTTACAAATGGGGCAATGCCATTCTTTCTGATGGAAGCATGGAATTCCATTGTGTATAAGTACCACATCTTCTTGCTTCATCTACTGAGGGGCATCTGAGTTGGTTCCATATCTTTGCCATGATAAGTAATGCTGTAATGAACATCATTGTGCTAGTAATGTTAGTATATCCTTGTTTCTGGACTTTTGGGTAAATGTCAAGGGGTAGAATTGCTGGATCATAGGGAAGCTCTATGTTTAGTCTTTTGAGGAACCTCCATACTGCTTTCCATAATGGTTGAATGAGTTTGCACTCCCACCAGCAGTGTAGTAGTTATCACTCCTGGCCGCATCCCCTCCATATTCTGTTGTTATTAGATTTCTTGATCATGGAAATTGTCATTGGAGTGAGGTAGAATCTCAAAGTTGTTTTGATTTGTATATTAATGACCAGAGATGTGGAGTATTTCTTCATGTGTCTATATGCCATTCTTATTTCTTCTTCAGAGCAGTCTTGTTTAAGTCTTTAGCCCACCTTTCAATGGGCTGGTAGTTCCTTCGATGATTTGTTTTTGAGAGATTCAATTTTTTGAATTGTAGGCATATCAAATCAGTTTTTCTAAAATGGAGTTATTCAAAAACAGCAAGATTTCAGAGGTTTTTGAAAATCAGCAGAATAAAAAAATAAAACCACTTGAACTTGAAATGTTTCTTCTATTCCAATAATTTTACCACAACATGGTGGCCATTTTAATTGAATTCCAAAGCATGTTTTGCAGAGATCCTTCTTTGTTGTTTCTCAGTATAACTGTACCTAATACGTGAACTATTTCTTAATTTTGGATTAATAAAAAAAAATTTCAAAGCCATGTCCACCAAAAATCTGGCTAAGAGTATTAGTATAATGTACTTTAATTCTATCTTTATTTCCGAGATACAAATTGGAGATCATATAATGATTTAGAAAGACAGAAAAAAAAAACCCTATATTTTGGCTTCAACTCCTGGCCTTAATACACTGAGAGATTTCACAGAACCTTCTTGTCTATACTTGTCTCAAGTTTTTTTTTTTTAATGTTACTTTCTTTACTATAAGCTTTAAGATAAGAATAAATAAGCAATGCTAGAGGAAGGTGATTTACACTTTAGAAAGAGGAAAATAAGTAATTTCAGGAAGAAATTTAAAATTCACTTTTCCATAGTACACAACTAATGGCTGGAAACAGTAATTTGGTGAATGATTTAAATAAAAGTTACCTCTTCTAATTTGTTTCATTGTCACCAGGCTGTGGATAATATCACTGAGTATTCTTTTTTTCTTTATTATTTTAAGGTTAAAGGAAGCATTGTGTTGAAAGCATTCAGCAAGCAAATGTATTCCAAGAATACTGTCTTGATATTTCATTCTCAGTAAATAGATGTGAAAACTAAGTACTAGAAGTATACAGAAACAGTTTCTGATTATTTTTCAGCACTTTTCCTAAATTGAGAAATCTGTTAAAAGTTATATAAAACGCTTTTTTGTTTCCTTTTTTTTTAACTTATATTTTGCTTCTTGAACCTGTAATCAATGCACTGCCATTAAAAACAGCTCCTACAGAGATATTTAGCTGATCTGTGGTTTTGTGTGTGTGTGTGTGTGTGTGTGTGTGTGTGTGTGTGTGTGTGTGGTGTCTATTAGGTGGCACAGTCTCAATAATTAAAATAACTTTTTGTTTATGTTTGCGAAACACGTCGCCGTCCTTACAATTTCTTCCCCTTCCTAAAGACTTTTCCAATCTGCAAAAAGAACCTAAGGGGCCTCATAGAGCACGCACCGGCGTTCAGAACCAGCTCAGAGGCGGGAGAGAGATCAGCCAATCACAGCGCGGACTGAGGCCCCGTCCCCGCCCCTCCACACTAGCCACGCCCCCTTCCGTAAGGCCAAACGGGGAGGCCGGGTGTCCGCAGAGGGCTCGTCCCGCCCCTGCCTCTGAGTGACAGGACCGTGGACAGCAACATTTCCCGCGGGACACGAAGTTTGTGGGCCTCCGCCTTGGCTCGGCTGAGGTGTGTGTTTCTGGCGAGGGCGAGGAGGCTGGGGTTTTCTTTCTCAGAAAGCTCGGGGTCCGGGACTGGAAGTGGGCGCGCACCTCCTTCAGCGTCCCATAGCGGGGCGTTCCTTCCCTGAGAGCTGTTCTCGGGAGGGCTGGGCGCGAGGGACTCTCCGACAAAGGAAGCCGGCGCTTAGGGAAAGGTCGGGGAGGAAGATCCGCCGCTGAGGATCGTCTCTCCCAGGGGGCGCCGGGAGTGGGCATGGAGGGACTGCATCGCCCATAAGCTGAGGGTAGGCGTGGTGCTCCCGGTTGCTAAGGAACGCGCAGGTTCCCGCCCTGCCAGCGTGTCCCGGTCCTGTATACGTTAGTCCCGCCCACTTCCCCAAGGGGGCCTGGGATTCGCTCCCCGTGCTGTCACTTAACTCAGGGCCCTAGGTCCTGCTGTTCCCTTGCAGGCCTCCCCTTTGCATAAATTTCTTTCGCTCTTCCTTCTTAATTTTTGTTCCTTATTAGTGGTCTTGCAGAGGAGTGTGGTAGTGGTGGTGGAGCGGGATACTTTTGTGTGTGTGAGTGTGTGTGTGTGTGTGACTTGGTGCATCCTTGAATGCCCAGTAGATGACCAGGAAAACAGGTCTCAGAGATCTTCTCTCCTCTCCCTGAAGTTCTAATGGAGATCACCATGAGCTCAGTGAACTTCCTCGGGAAGTCGAGGGATTTCACTATACTGTCCAGAGCGTAATGTTCTGAAGGAGTAAACCAAGAGTCTTCTCATTTTTCCCCTTTTCCTTCTTTGGTTCTGTATTTAATGGTCAACTGTGAAGTGGCAGCTCAGATAACCATTTCGAATCCCTATGGTCTTTTGACCCCCACATTCCAGAATAAAACAACAAAGGAAGTAAAATCTGCTTTTACTTTCTGGTGCCAGGTTTAGTGTAAATCATCAGGAAGGAAGCTTGGACTGTTTGTTAACGATGAGAATTACATTAGTCTATAAGTTGGAAAACTGGCAGGATCAGTTGTCCCTGGGTAAGAAGCCTTCTGCTTTTCTTCTGTAATGTGGGAAAACTCTGCCTGTCTTTCCTAAAAAGGAGAGAAAATGATTGATTTGAAAATATAGTTATGATAGTGATCTGCACAGATGCAAAATGTTATTGACTGCACTTTTAATCTAATTCTGACTATAGGATCTGAATTGTTTTCACATGTCATTCAACTGTTAAGTACATTCCATTTTATTTTTCTTGTTTTTTTTCCTTCTCCCTTATCTTTAGATTGTTTAGAAATCAGGAAGAAGCTTTATTCACCTATTTATTATGCACCCAGCATTGATAGTGCTTAGATAATGCCAACAGTGTCTTCCATGATGCTACTTTTTGTTCCTTAATATTGGTACAGGTGGGCCAAGATTTATTTCAGATTCATACCTGGAGTTCTGATCAAGGATCTGGTGAGAGAGACAAGGAGTGCATTTGCAAAGTGTTTTTCAGAAGCAAGTACAGGTTAAGTAACAAGAGTTCCAGTTGAGAATTTAAGATTACTCTGGTTTCAGTTAGTTCCTTTATTCCAGGACATTCCCTATTGGTAGTGATACATTTTGTTTGTTTTATTTTTGTAATTTTTCAAAAGGGTTTCACTTCATCATGTCAGTTTATGAGTACAGTGCATCTGGACCAATGTCCCTCTATCTTTTATCTCCTAACCTCACGAATTTTTCCACTTTCACATATGTACATTTAATATTATGACTTCCTCTATGTGTCCCATCCCTCACCCCCAACAAGGCATGTCCAGTTTCCTGATACTTACTTAGTTAAACTGTTATTTGGAGGAGTTACGTCATTGAAATTCGCCCCTGCATATACCATAGTTTAGTTAACATGTTTGTGTATCTATACATATGACACTGTGCATGTTTTCATATATAT
Organism: Megascapheus bottae; assembly: GCF_031878675.1. Lineage (NCBI taxonomy): Eukaryota > Metazoa > Chordata > Mammalia > Rodentia > Geomyidae > Megascapheus > Megascapheus bottae. The sequence continues at coordinate 35,141,542 of NC_143517.1, read as the reverse complement.
ATATTTATAAATATAACTTCCACACATGAAAGAAAACATATCTCCTTTGTCTCTCTCTGAGCCTAAGCACTATTATTTTCCAGGTACATCTATTTTCCAACAGAGGACATAGTATTTTTCCTGATGAATAAGTAAAGTTCACACATACATGCATATATTATCTCTGTCTCTGTCTCTTTCTCCTCTGTCTCTGCCTGTCTGTCTGCTTCTCTCTCTCTCTCTCTCTCTCTCTCTCTCTCTCTCTCTCTCTCTCTCTCTCTCTCTCTCTTTCTCTCTCTCTCTCTCTCACACACACACACACACACACACACACACACACGCACACACAGTATTTTTGATCCGTTTGTCCATTATAGACCATCTAGACTGTTCCTATAACTTGGGCTGTGGTGAATAGTGCAGCAATAAACATGAATGTGCAATTATATTCACTGTTCATTGACTTGTGATCTTTTGGATAAGTACCTAAATAGTGGTTGCACTGGTGGTTTACATTCCCACCTATTTGTGTGGTAGAGTCTCCTCATCTCCTTACCCAAACAGCATTGGAGATAGAAATCCTGAAAAAATGATCTAACTGAAGGCCAAAAGACTAATAATGTAGAAGGCTTCACAAACAGAATAAATAATATGAATTGCAAAGATTCTGGCCTTGAAGACAAATAGATATAATAGAAATAAACATACAAAGAAACCTAAGATTTGTGAAAGGAGTTTGAAACAACTTTAGGACTCCAGTTACAGTTTAATTCAGATCATGCCATGAATGTGTTAAGTGCTCTTATTCAGGTTTTTAATAAAATGCATGAGATAGAAGTATTTATTCATGACCTGTTAAATAAGGAAAATGCCTAAAAGTGTAGTTATGTTTATGGTTTAATACTCTACATGCTTTGGAAATCAGTTAGAAATTGTCAACTCCCTTTGCAAATGCAGACAATCATAAGAGCTGGGCTGACAACCACAAAAGAGACATTGTGGACATTTTTGGCCACTTCAGGGATGACTCAGTTTATTCCATCTTTCTTCTGCCCTTTATGTACCAGTTCCCTGTATTGATATCACTAGTATTTTTCTCAAGTATATATATAGTATATATATATATACTTTCATCCTTCACATATATGAATATGAATGTATATTTATGCCAGTGTAGGCCCCACCAAAAATTAGTGAAACCCTATCTAAATAGTTAAGTTAGGCTTATAGTACACATCAATAATTTCAGTTATTCAAGAGGCATAGGTAGGACAGTTCTGGGCAAAAATTGTGAGACCACATCTAAATAACAATTAAAAAGGAGAGAGAGAGAGAGAGAGAGATTTGTCTCTAGTGGTAGAACAGAAACTAGCAATATATATATATATATATTTAAATAATACTCGATGCTTTCAAGAAAAACAATTTTTTTTCGTCAGTTGTGGTGCTTGAACTTGTGGCCTGGGTGCTGTCACTGAGGTATTTTGCTCATGGGTAGAGCTCTATCACTTTGAGCCACAGCCTCACTTCCTAATTTTCTGATAGAGATGAGTTTCTCCAACATTCCTGCCCTTGCTGACTTTGAACCATGATCCTCAAATCTTAGCCTCCTCCGTAGCTAGGCATGAGCCACCAGTACCTGGCTTTCAAGAAATTTTTTAACAAGAGTGAAGACACTGAGTTCAAACTTCAGCTACCATTCAGACTATATAGCATAATACATAGATATTTAGAGTTCTAAAGATTGGACAGAATGCATAGAACATCTGGAAAAAAAATAAGTAAAATATAAGTAAAAATAAGTAAAAATATAGTAGAAATTTAAATTCCTAAACTGAAAAGACTCACGAATGCAAAGAGAATCTTTGTATCTAATAAATGATGTTTAAGATATTAAAAAATCAGAGAAATTAAAATTAGATAGAATGAAAAGGGGAGATATTATCAAGAAGTAAAAATTAAACTGGTTTCAGACTTATTTTCTGTATTACCAAATGCTGAAACACAACAAAACTTCATTCTGTTCCCTTCCCTCTCTGGAATTTTTTGTTTCTAGTATATGAGCAACAGAAAACTAACCTATCAAAAAAAGCCTACCTCATGTCTACTCAACTGTGTAAGATTATGTGACGTGAATTTAAAAAAAAAGCCATGGTGTATATGTGTATATGTAATAACTGATATTATACCGTAGAATTCTACACTATGGAAGTGACTAAAAAATTTGGTTAAGACTATTAAAAATTAAATTCAAATGTGCAAAAATTGCTTATATGAGAAAGCATTTGTTATGAGCATTTATTCCATCATGACAATTTAAATTAAAATAAAATATTGACATATTCTGGTTTATTTAGGACAGGGATGAAACTTCAATAACTGAAGAGTATGAATAAATTTAAAGTATATCCAAGTCATTAATGAGCAGATTCTAAACAGTGTCCATTGCTGCCTTGCTGTCTCTCCCAGATGTCTTGAGTGCTCTGAGTGATTCTTACAGTTTTAAATGGCTTAAAGTATCAAAAGGATAATTTTGTAAAATATCAAAAGTCTATGAAATTCTACTTTTATTGTTTC